>NC_056733.1:1018330908-1018548408 GCF_019279795.1 Protopterus annectens
GGAAGGAAGGACAGAATGAATGAATAAATAAATTTCACATTTAAGGCTCAGAAAATATTATAATGTCCTGGTCCTGTTTTGGATGCCAGGAACTAATTAAGCTGCAGGTCTCAGGTGTCACCTATATTATGTTGGTTCAGTATTTATCCAATAAACTCCATAGGTTATATTCTGACTTCTGAGATGGGTAAGAAGAGTATGAAATGAAGTCTTGTTAGAACCACTTATTGTCAGAGAAATAAATTTATATGCAAGAAGCAGAACCTAAGATTATCATATTTAAAATGATCATACAGGAGCACTGTTAACTTTTAGACACATTATTCCTCACTGATAGACGTCAGATTAACTTTACAGTTCTACTTTCAAAGGTTTTATATTTCTGAACCGATGGTGTTTAATTCTGTACATTTAGAAAAAAAAATTCCTTTGTGCACTGTATAATAGCGTTCTATGAACTGATGCAAATTATTCCTCGCATTGGTGGAGAAAGACTGGAGATTTATATAAATAAAAGGTTTTATCTACAAAAATAATTTCTTGAAAGCTTCAATTTCTGCTTCTCCTTTCTGCTTAAAATGCTGTTATAGAGCTGGAGGAAATGTAGATTCTGCACACAATTCCTTTCTCTTGGAATCAGAAAATTTCACATCATACGGGCTTCCGATTTTGCATCTCCTGTCATGTTTTATGATTCACCGGTTGTATGTATCACTGAATAAATAGTAGAATAAATGCCAGCAGACTGATGTATACACACTGCTGGCCTTACCTGTACCCTGTTAACCACTGTATCCCAAACAGTGCAGAAAATAGCAAAGTCTCTGGGACAAGAAAGCACATTTTCTACATAAAATAGGCTGATGTGCTTCAAAGGATCTCTTGTGGTGAAAATGTAAATGAGACATACTATTTCAAAAGAAGATGTCATTTCCAATTTGCAACTTATAGCATCACTTATGGCCACATTTTGTGCTTTTGAAAGGAACTGCTGTAATGGGTAAATAAAATACTTAATCCACTGAAGCAGTGTGCATCTGGTTTTAGGCATTTTTCATCTTTGACTTGCAGATGGAAATCAAATGTAGAGACTTTAATTGTGTCCTGTTATAGAGTGCTAGTTACTGAAGCTTGTGATATCAGGAGACACATCCCTTAGAATGCTTCATGCTGTTTTTTATGTTATTAATACACCCCTGGGATCATTTAATTGGCTCTGCTTGACAGAGGCTCAGTTAATTAATCAATGGGATGGCGAAAGCCAGCACACTCTGGCTAGGCTTATAAATGCCCTCGGGCAGATAGCCTAGTACCTACCTATTGGAAGGCTTAACCTAAGAGTGCATCAAGGTCTCCACTGAAAATAAGTTTGTGTCTAACAGGTTTATTCACTAACAATAGGTTTATTCACTTACTCTTTTATTTATTTATTTATTTTTCCATTTCTACTGCAAGCACATCATGTATTTAAAACTTTCAAAATTAGGTCTGGAAAGTGTAACAATATAAACATAAAGAAAAAGGCAAAAGAAAGAGAAAAAGAAAGTAGTAGAAGATGAGAGGAAACTTCCTCTGATGCATTCATGGTTACATTAATACAAATTCAGTTTGAAAAAAAAATTCTCTTTGTGTCAAAGCAAATACTCATTATAAAAATGTCATTTTTGTTAAAAAAATCAGGAACTGATGCAGATTTCCAGTTCTTTTCATTACCATAATTGCCAAAATAATTTTCAGCTTACATTCTGCTGAAAAAGCCTCCACCATATCTTAAAAGAAAATGTCTAGCTTGAAAGGAACATTTTTTATTAAAATATTTACCATTTCATGAGTTTTCTTTCAATACTGATTTGTATAAATGCGTATGATTATGCAGAAACTGGAACATCCTCAAAGATTCCTCACAAAAAGAATACACGGTGTGGAAAACAAGTCCAGTCCATACCTCGTCAAAGCATTGTCCTTATATTCTGTTTCCTACAGATTGCTGAGAAGCATCTTATGCATACCTCTCAACTGTCCAGAGTTTCACAGAATGTCCAGATTTTTGCCTCAAAATTTTAGTCTGTTCCTCATAAAATTTGTGACTTTTTCTTGCAAATCATTTGGATTATCTGAGGACTGAAGTCACTAAATAATGGCATGCATTTAATTATTATTAGGTTTATTAGTAATTACTACGTTAATGACCACAGGGGATCTTTATTAGACTATATATCCTTCAGAAAATTCATGCTAACACACTTCATGTTCTTCTAGTGACTTTTAAGTTTATAATACCAATATTTAAAATATGTCCCTATTTTTGGACCTTTGTCCCCCCATTATGTCAGGCTTAATCCAGATTTCTTGTGCTAAGAGGTTGAGAGGTATTATCCTATGCCTGGCCCATAAAGCAATGGACTTGTTGCACATCCAAAAAACAAATACCCTCAGGAACACCCGGCCAAGGGACTTAAACCATGCCTGAAACATAAATAGGGGCTTCCTATTGAAACGGAAACAGCTGTAACATCTAGTGCCATCAGAGCAAAAAAAAAAAATAATAGAAAACTCAGAAGAGTGAAACTCAAGCATCATTCTAGTCATATATATATATATATATATATATATATATATATATATATATATACATACTGATTTCGAGATAGTAATCTGGGAAATGGCCATCTTGGACCAGATAAATGTAACTCTGTTTTTTCAGTCATTCAGTCTCTGTGTTTTGGGACTTACTGTTGTGGATCTTGATATTTCAAATGGTTACCATAAATAGGACATGCTGGAGGAATAAATATGTGTTACAGAGGTTTCCCCTTCTCTGGAATAGGCTTCCAATCCATGGGAAGCAGAGTTCACCCCTGTGCTTATTCAAGCAAAACTTAGATCAGTGGATGGGGAACTGTGAATATAATCCTATTTTGGCACCTAGCTAGAGAGATGAAGCTTGTAAATGCTCAGCCACCCAAGCAAAGGTATATACAGTATATACCCCCACAAAAACCTTAGGAACTAAAACGTTCCAAATGGTACTAGGAAGCATGGCTAGGCTTAAAAAGACTCCTTGGGTCGATAGCTAGCATTCTACTGTGATAGTACGATAGAAGAGCACCAGCAGTGGAATAGATTTGCTGGTTTATATCGGCAGGGCCACTATACTGTTATTTCCTTTACCTGCATCATATAAAGCCTGGCATTCATAGTGCCAATGTTTTCACTTTCCTTACTCCTGTATGCAATTACTATGGCAATACAAAAGGATCTGGAAAGACACACCCACTTTCATTAAATGTGTATTGCTGGAGAAATTAAGCTTTAAGTTTCTGTGAAGTACTACATGGACATGGAAATGAAAATGCTATGGCTCAGTGCAGCTTTTTATATTTATTTTTTAAAAATTATAAAGGGGTTTCATATATTTTTATAGGGCCAGTCTTATGTGGATAGGAAAGATGAAAATATGAAAAAATGTGAGACATATCAAAAAGAGGGACACATGAAAGACATCAAGAGGGTTGTGCTGAAGGAGGTGGGTGAGGAGGAGGGGTTCTATGTTTTTAATAATGGATGGAACCCCCCCCCCCAGTCTTCAAATATTTTTTTACATAAGAGGGTAGTTTGTGTATGAGTAGGTTATAAGATATAGGAAAGAGGAAGCAGGAAGTTGAAAAGGAATTGTACACAGGAACATTCCAGTCCACAGGACCTCCAACATTTGCACTGCCATATGATGGCACAGTGGAGGGCACTGATGTTGAGGGGGTATGAAAATATGGTGGCTCGTTTGTCTCAGCTGACCAGGACAGTGAGTCTTGTGTCCACTGAAGAGTATCTTGGACTTGCCAAAGGTGTTTCTCCACAACGTACTCCACCACATCCCCAACCAAAAAAAAACAAGAAATAAAGACAATAAATAGCCTCATAATTAGTTAATACATCAGTGCATACTTTATTAATAGTGCTTACTTATTTTTATTAAATCTTTATTCAGAAAAAATATTCTGGGAAATGGTAGTAGAAAGTGATGAACAATTGGTACAAAGACATGCCCCTGGATTCAGCAAGCTCTGCATAGAGTGCAGGAATAGTGCAAGAGCTGCTGCACGCAATATGGCTGACAAGCGATCCAGGAATGAGCTCCTGGGACATGCACGAGCGCTCCTACACTATTCCTGCATGGACACCATTGCTATATGCTAAGTACCTCATTTGCTGGTCAAAACAATACAAATTAGGTGAATTAGCGATCCAGGAAGCAGGCAGGCATCTGTGCAGGAATAGTGTAACCTGCAGAAATGTATTCAGTTACTAACCGAATACATTTCTGAAAATTACAAAATGGAGGCATGACAGCTCAAAAGAAAGCATGTATTCAATGTAGTAGGCATGCCAATGGCCAAATATATGGCCACTGGCATGAAAAATATTTGCAATTTTATAAAAAAACAAGTTTATTTTTTTTGGCCGATCTTGGCCGTTTAAGCATAGGGCAGCGGTGTGCAGACGGGATTGCCACGAAAATAAGAAAAAAAGGGGGAAATAAGCTTTTATACCCAAATCAGCATTTTGCTATAATAGTCAATGGTATGCATAAGACAACAATAGCAGGGAATAGTGGTTTCTATGGGGGAAGGCACAGTATGAATGTGGTAACCATGAATTAGCATTCTGGTTTATGTGGATGAGGGGATTGATACTGAACCACAGATTTCCTCTCAGTGTTAGCTTGTACCCAACCGTGTAGGTGCAGCAACACCATTGTATAAGTCTAAGAGGTGGATGACCTCATAAGGGGGAGTGTCATGCATGCTGTAAGCTTATTGGAGCTCTGTGGCCTGTGTTTGCCCTTAGCTAAGCAAAGCTAAGGAAGGGTGTGTGTGTCTGAGGCTGCCTAGCATTGTTTACATTGCCTAAATGGGTGTGCATGCCACACACTGCGTGTTAAAAAAAAAAAACAGGAAATAGGAGCTTTGTCAACATCTGAGCACTGGGTATGTGCAGTGTGCCTCGGGGCTTAAACAGGAAGGCAATGGGAAGGGAAAACAGCAGTAGGAAAGCAATCAAGGAGAACTAGCATAGCTGGCAGGTGAAAGGTATCAGAATCTGCCAATTATACAGGCAGCAGCCTAGCACACTACTATAAACTATGCAAACACCTTTCAGTCTGTTTTTTTCCCACAAACTCTACTCCACCGATGTAAACAGATGGGGAAATTTTACCTGACAAAACTTAAAAAATGTTAGGGGCTGCTGTAGCTCTCATACATCAATATGTGCAAGAGGCTGAGGGTGGTGAGGATGTGAATGCTGACAACCATCCCACAGTGAGGAGGAGGAGAAGAGTGTACAGACACAGGGGTAACCTACCAGGGGCTACATGAGCTGGAGATAGTGGAGCACTATGGTGTTGACAGGGACATACTAAAGCAAATTGTTGAGATGTACTGCCCCGCCTCACACACAGAACCAACAGAGGGGAACCCATCCCAGTGGATACCAAGGTATGTGTAGGCTTAAGAATATTAGCCACAGGTTCCTTCAAAAGGGGAACTGGAGTTATCATGGGGATCTCACAGCCATCATAATCCAGGGTACTCCATCAGTTCCTGGATGCCATGTCAGCACATGCCGGTGAGCACATATATTTCCTCAACACCTGTGAGGCATTGACCAGCAATATGCGTCTCTTCCACCAAACAGCAGAAAACCCTGAGGTAGTGGGTGCTATAGACTACATGCACATATGCATCAAAGCACCACCCGGTGAGCATGGTAGGGTCTACATAAACCACAAGGGCTCCCCTCCATCAAATGCCAGATCGTGTGCAATGGCCAGGGCATTACCTTGAATGTGTGTGTGCTGGCAACCCTGGAAGCTATCACAACTCCGACATCTGGTATATGACACAGCTGTAACAGTCATTTGCCAGTGGGGACATCCGATATGGTCTCCCAGTGGGGGGTGCTGGCTACGCACTTGAGCCATGGCTGATGACACCCCTCAAAAATGCACACAAACCTGAACAAGAACTCCATAATCAGGCACACGTACAAACCAGAATCATAATAGAGTGTGTGTTTGGGATGCTCAAGTCATGGTTCCGCTGTCTGGACATATCTGGTGGAACCTTGCAGTACTCTCCAGCTACATGTACACAAATGTTCATAGTATGTGCCATGCTACACAATATGATCCTGCTGAAACAGCTGCAGCAGAAACAGCATGGGGCAAGGCCACACAGCCACCCACCATTGCCAAGGCCATCACAGGCACAGAGTGACTCGGAGGAGGAACTACCTGAACCTGCCCATGTAGGCAGAAGGATGCATGCTCAGCAGGCCCAGGTCTTGACAAATAGGCAACACATAGCACATACACTGACACGATAGGGACCCAGGGAATGACACTTCTCTCTGACTCGTACATACAGTAAAAGAGATGCCAAACATGACACTACCTGTGCTTTACCATGTATAGGGAATGAACTATGTTCATCTGACATAGTCAGCCCTCCAGCACCATCCTCAGTACTGGCCCAGCCACAAAGTAAGTCACCCTTCCTATCAATTACTGAATGGAGTAGTATGTTCTGATAGTTGTATCTATGGTATGGATGCGGGCATGCAAGGGGAATCGAATCTCTGAATGGGATGGCAGCAGATAGAGGCTACCTTTATGGGCAGCATGAAATCCATAGCAAATACTGGTGTCAACATACTAGGCAGTACTAGACAAGGTGACAAATCCGACCACAGTACATTGGTGGCCCAAATAACTCTGTGTGTCCATAGGACACACACATGCATGTCAGTGAGTCTCATATACCCACCACCAGCCTCAGCCAGCAGGACAGGTGTAGATGACCATAAAGAAAGGCTGGGCTAAGGCCTCCAATCGATGACAATGGTGAACAGCCCACCTCCAGACCTAAACAGACAGACTACAACAGGTCTGGCAGTTGTATGTAATTTCTGAAGGGTAAGAAGTCTGAAACTGAAATGTAGGTCAATAAAACCTAAGATCTGTACTCTACTGATATGCCTCCAGTCTGCATGATAGATCAGAATACAATATGAAATGGAAGCCAACAGAGTACCTGAAATACCAGTACAGTCATAGCAAATGTTTAAAGACATCAGGTGTGCTCCCCCACAATCCTATGTAGAACTGCAGTAACATGTAAGTGTGAGGAGTATTATCAGTGGAGCACAGATTACCCGGGTTGGCCCTATCTACAGGATAGATTGTTGCATGTGTACAATATGCAGGGATCTTGTGTTAGGTTGTTGTGTGTTCAATACTGTCTGGAAGTGGTCAACATGTAGGCATGGAGGGTTCTGTCTCGGTGGCCTATAGGCAGTACTGTGGTTGACAGGGCCACGTTCTGACAACTGCAGTGCCAACCACAATGCTTCTCAGCAATACCCATGTCAGCAGTCATCCATACTTACTGTCCAGATGTCAATATCTGTCACCATCTGAAAGATGGACATGCCATGAATGTGGGCCCAGACATACACACAGTACACAGGTGGAAGTACACTAGACAGAGTACATAAAATGTAACTGTCAACTGCACACAACTTTGGAATTGTACCTTCAGGTTAGCAGCACATTAGTTGTCCGTGTAGTATGGAATACTGATGTAGTCTGGCCAAACACTGGCAGACCACAAAAGGCACAGGTATGAAGTAATGAGAGACTGTCTATGTCCCCACACAAGGCAGCATAAGGGGAATGTCCCAGGTATATCTGTGAGTCAGCTGTAAGTAGCTGCCATATCACACATGCACTCAGCTCACCCCACCATCAGACACAGGTATATCACAGGTCATATCATCACTGTTGGGAATGAGTACACAGAATGCAGCATGCTGTAGAGGTGTCATATGCAGGTGTGCCCTGATCTGTAAGCAGCACCCTGCTTGGATCCAGACCAATGGATCAATATGGACAGGAAATATTGCCATTAACACCTCACACACTTACCCTGTCACCCCAGGGGAATCCACTGGCTCACAGCCTGGGTAGGTAGGAGTGACAGAATGCACTGGCCTGCTACAGATGGCCTGCATCACTACCAAATGGCCTACAGTCCTCTGTCAAAGGCCTGTGCCTCACCCGTAATTCCAATGTATGGTATGTCATGGGGTCCTAACAACCTAACACAGTCAACAAAACACAAATGCAAGACCATGATGACAAATCCAAGTAGCAGGCCCACCATGTCCTACTGCAAGAACTGTGGATCAATCCATAGATAACAGAGGGGGGTGTAGAAGCATGGACATCATGGAGTGTGTGAAGTCCGAAACTTTGATGTCTGCCCATACCACCCCTGCCTGCAAACCCATTAATGGATGGCTACAAACCTGCTCATAAACCACAATGTGAAGGGGAACTGACCAGATATATAAGCCCTGCCTCTGGGTAACCTGAGTGAATCTGTACAGCTGAGAGGAATGGACACAGCAGGATATGGCCATTCTGTTAAGTCGATATATGTACAAGAAGGGGATCCTTAGCCACCATACTACCAAGGTGCTGGACCATTTACACAGACCCATCAGCAAGTGTCTGTAGCTACCCCTCCAGAATGGCAGGAGTGTGCAAGAATGTGTAGGCTGGCCCACAATACTGGACTCAGCTGCATTCATCTTGTATTTCTCGCTAAATAACTGTGAGCAAATAATTATATATCTCAGTAGCTGATGACATAATACATCACAGTGTAAAACAGTACATATGTCTGAATATCTCTGCTAACACCAACTATGTAACACAAGCAGCACAGACAGCAATAGTTACAGTACCCCGCTAACTGACGCCCATTGTGACTCAATATTGTCAACTTATCTACAGATATCCTACAGAAACAGGTTGCTAGCTGTAGGTGTAGAACACCAAACCCTGGACTGGATTCACATACTCAATACAGAAGTTCATACTCGGCATGCTCATACACTTAGAGAAATGAAGCCCATGTCTGACAACACAATGGACTATACATAGCTGTCATTTACAGATGTCTGTGCACACACACCAAATTTTACACCATTTATGCTTCACACACACATTGGATAGGAATACTCACACATATCTAAGGTCAAGAGACTATAATATGTCAAACATACACACAGAGAGATATGGGAATGAGAGAGAGAGAGAGACAGTGACAGAGAGAATTCCATTATGAGGCCTGTCCCACCCACTACATATCCAATTGGCCTATATCACATGATGTGCTTATGTCAATCACTGCAGGCATTCCTTTTGGTAGCCCTCAGCCCTATAGTGCCTGTGGTGCTTGTGATAACTGTGTAACACAGTAGAACAAATAAGTATTCATGTAGCATTTGTAAACTCAGTCCTGTCAAATGTAAAGTTGTGTGTGACTGAGTGTGTGTGTGTTTCCAGAGGAATGATTTATGGCCCATTCACACACACTGCACTTTTCATTGCCCATGTTAATGCCCCTGCTGATGTCAGTCACCTTGAAATAACCCTTTGGGAAATCTCAGCACCGTAAGCTCTGTGGCACTTGCAATAACTGTGTAATACTGTAGTGTAGCTTACTAGTTAGGTAGAAGTTCTAATCCCAGACATGGCAACTGTTAAACTGTGTGTTTGTGTGTGTGTGTGTGTGTGTGTGTGTGTCTTTGGAAACACTTGATTTTGTGGACATTCACACTTACTACACTCCCCTTACCCCAACCTTTAGTACTGATGCTGAAGTCACTCACCTTCAAAGATACCTTTGGACAGTTTTCCAACATATAAGCTCTGTGGTGCTTGTGATCACTGCATAATACCATAGTATAGCATACTAATTAGGTAGGAGTTATTATCCCAGACATGGCAACTGTAAAACTGCACATGTCTGTGTGAGAGAGTGTGTGTATCTTTGATTATGTCTGATTTTTGTGGACATTCATACTTACTACTCTCCCCTTACCCCTTCTTTAGCACTGCTGCTGATGTCACTCACCTTCAAAGATACCTTTGGACAGTTTTCCAACATATAAGCTCTGTGGTGCTTGTGATAATTGCATAATGCCATAGTATAGCATACTAATTAGGTAGGAGTTATTATCCCAGACATGGCAACTGTAAAACTGTGTGTCTGTGTGAGAGAGTGTGTGTATCTTTGATGATGTCTGATTTTGTGGACATTCACACTTACTACTCTCCCCTTACCCCTCTTTTAGCACTGATGCTGATGTCACTCACCTTCAAAGATACCTTTGGACAATTCTCCAACATATAAGCTCTGTGGTGCTTGCAATAATTGCTTAATACCATAGTGTAGCATACTAGTTAGGTAGGAGTTCTAATGCCAGACATGGCAACTGTGAAACTGTTTGTGTGAGAGAATGTGTGTGTCTTTGATGACATCTGAGTTTGTGAACATTCACACTTACAACTCTTCCCTTACCCCTCCTTTAGCACTGCTGCTGATGTCACTCACCTTCAAAGATACCTTTGGAGAGCTCTCCAAAATATAAGCTCCATGGTGCTTGCTATAAATGCGTAACACTGTAGTAACAATACATATCTAGGTAGGGGTTCAAAATTCAGTACTGGCAAGGGTGTGTGTCATCAGTATCCTGTGTGGGTGGTGGTGTGTTTGTGTAATAACAGGATCCATTCTGATGGGGGTTTTGTTAGATTATTATATTGAGGACCTATATGTCCCAATGTCCACATTACAAGGTCAACAGTTGCAAACACCGTAGAGGTTAGTGTAGACAATCCACAGCCATAAATGTATACTGCCATGTGCAATGACTATGTGACAGTATGGATTAGTGAACAGTTTAAGCAACCCTTATAATACTCAGAGATCAGTCTTCACCCTCGGATCATACACAAATAAGCTTGGCTCTTTCTTTCTTTCTTTCTTTCTTTCTTTCTTTCTTTCTTTCTTTCTTTCTTTCTTTCTTTCTGTCTCTCTGTCTGTCTCCCTCTCTGGTAGATGTGGAAAAACACATCTGTTTTGCATGGGCAACAGCTTGACTTTTGTAGGTAATGCTCATGATCAGTTGATGGCCTGTGCACAAATTGAAGTCCTTCACTTGCTAATTGCATGTGGGACAGCTGTGGTATCATTCCTAAAGCCAATTGCATGGAAACACACTCCTATAACTAAGCACTTCATGTGGGTGTTGGCCCTTTTCCTTCACTGTGAGCAGGAATTCATGTGGGTGTCTGACAAACAGCATCACAGAGGGTAGTTGGAAATACCTCTTACAACAAACACTGCAGAGATAGGCCAACAAACTGGAGGGGGATGTTCCAGAAATGGGGATGTTCTAGACTCCTCCCATACAATAAATCAAAACCATAATGACAACAAGCTCTACTCAGCCCTCTTCCTTGACCTATCCAAGGCATTTGATACGGTAAATCACCAGCTACTCTTAAACACATTAAAATCACTCTCCATAGATGACCTAGCAATTACCTGGTTTCATTCTTACCTAAGTGACAGACAACAAGCTGTACTATGGAAGAATAACCCATCACCCCCTTTACCAGTCACCCTTGGAGTTCCACAGGCATCTATATTAGGTCTCCTCCTATTCTCCATATTCATTAATGACCTGTACAACATCATCCCTGATGCAACTTGTATTCAGTATGCAGATGACTCAACCCTAATCTGCTCTGCCACCTCCCCCACAGATTTACAATACTTGTCCCAAATCACTTTCAACAAAGTAGATAACTGACTCATTGGTTGCCAACTACTATTAAACCCAAATAAAACCAAACTATTACTCTTCTCCCCAACTCACAAGATCCCCTCTCCACCTCTCATCATAATATCTAACAATGGTACCATAATTTCCCCAGAACCTAGTACTAAACTACTGGGAGTGATCACAGACAACAACCTCAAGTTTGATGCTCACATAGACAAAACTATTAAAACAGCTAATAAAAAATTAGGCTCTTTATACAGGATTAAACCATTCCTAACCCCATCTGCTGGAACTGTTATTGCCCGTACACATCTGCTATCAACCCTTCTTTATGACTCACCCATCTTTGTAAACTTAAGCAAATCAAACCTCAATAAATTTACTAGGTGCTACAATAACATTGCCAGATTTGCCACAGGATCAGCTTATAGAATCCATCACTGCCTTAATCTTCAATCATTAGACTGGCTTGAACTACCCTACCAACTGCAATATAACCAATTAATAGTTGTTCACAAAATTCTCTACCAACCAGACAGTACACCTATACTGAAAAATATTATTACCTCCTACGGTAACATAAAATCCCTTCACTCCTCCAAAAAGCTGCTAGTGCAAACTGTTAAAACCAACAATTCAGCTGGTGAATCATTATTCTCCAACTCTGTCGGTAAAAACTGGAACCTACTTCCTGCTGAACTCACCACTGACCCCTCCTTCTCCCAATTCAAAAAATCCCTTAGGAAATACCTAAAAATGCAGTGGTTTTGTCCCTGTACAAACCCTGACTAACCCCCACTCAAACATAATTCACAAATGAGAACCTCATTACAAGAATAAAACTCTGATTTCTCTAACTTTTTAAAATTCAGTGGAATCCACCTACTGGAAAGATTTAAAGTTAACCCTACACCATGTATGATAACCACCTTAATATGTGTTTTCCTTTTTCAGATGAAATCGTTAACTATTTCTTTCTCAGCCACTTGCTTCCAACCTCTGCTGCATGTATGTGAGAAAAACATGTACCTGTGTGTATATATTGTTAAACACATCTCAGTTTTTGTGATAATTCACTGTAACAATTTCACTGTATTTATACTTGTTTTTGTACATTTGGAGTTTTTCTCCACGGGCCTCCGCTGAAAATGGACCTGTATCCAGTCGGACTTTCCCATTTAACAAATGTAAAATAAAGTAAATAAAATAAAATAAATAAAATAAATGTAAGTATTACTGTTCTACATATGAAGTAATGTTGGTTTAACAGAGTTTGTGTGGATATGGCTGTCCTGCATGATGTAAAGTCTGGCATGACAGTGTTATGTGGTTGAGAAAACTCTCACCTGTAGGGCTATCTGCAGACTGGCCAGAGTTCAGAGTCTTAGATTTAGTGTGTTACTCACACATTGTCTGTCTTTATAAATGCAGTAGCATACTCTGATGATTGCAGTCAGTAAATGGTAACATCCATGTGTGTTACTGACTTCATATCCTGCAGAAGAGACATGTTACAACAAACCCTGTTACACCAGGAATTTTCTCAGTTTATCACAGCAATATGTCAATATTAGCCCTGTGTTTGTGCTTCTGTCCCCCAAGTCTGTCACCCTTTGTTCATATGTCATGCAGTAAGAGGTGGATATGTACAGTATATCATTATTTACTGACATCATTCCTGATATCAATCCAGCGATATATCAGACTGCCAGACATGTTATGTATAGGAGGCCTTGTATTTGAGGACAAAACCTGGATATTCTGTGGTAGTCAGTACAGTAGTAAGGTCTGTGTACTTATGGTGATTGTTCACAGAGTGTCAGTATTGTGTAGCAGTCTATTGTGATTATGTTATTTGGCTTGTGTACAGAATGGGGTAGATGTCAGTGTTCTTGGTCCTATTCTAACTAACGTTGCATGCTACTCCAGTTTCTGGTACCCTATCAGGGTATATGGTTGGAAGGGCCAGACTGAGACATGTCCCATACCACAGTCAGGCATCAGACTACACTGTGAATTGGGTCAGTATATGTAGGGTCAGTGTGTGAGTGGCAAATATGATGATGGGTTTTGTTCACACAGTCCATATACTGTAGTATTAATTAGGCTTACCATTATGTGACTGTGTTGAGATTGGTTGTAGGTATGCACTTTCACACTGGTGTCTGTTACTCCATGCTGTTATATGCCTGTAGTGCCTGCTGTATTTGCAATTACATGTGTATTTCCCCCATAGGTAAATTGGGTTAGTGTTGTGGCAGTCTGCCTGTAGTGTAGACAGTGCTTGGTGACATGCCTAGCAGCTCAGTGTATATACCCTAGTGTGATGTTATGTACAGATATTTGTCAGATGTACTGTTGCCTGGCCACCATACGTGTTGTGTATTATTGACAAAGCAGTGGGATGCTGTGAAGATGTATGTCACTGACTAGTAGGAAGTATGTGGTCTTGGGACCTGTGCTCCTGCAGTTATTATATGTTAGGACAGACAGGAGGGTGTGAATGCATCAACTGTGTGAGCCTATCTACTCCAGTATTTGTGATATATCCCCATTTCCATGGCTTTAAACATCCCCTTTGTCAGGCTTGGTCCACATTTCTTGCACTAATGTGTTCTGTGTATACCTCTCGACTGACCAGATTGTTTCAGACTGTCCATGTTTATTGATCATATATCTGTTGTATTCCACAGGATCATTACTGTAATTTGTGTTTTACTATGATGAGTTTATGATGTCTGTCAGTAACTGATGGTGTACATGTCAGGTTCAGGAGAGCCTTCCTTCACAACATGTATGTTGACACAACCCCTGTTACTGTAGAAACGTTCTACATTTATAACTCCAATATGTACAGTACGTTCCTTTGCACTAAGAGGTTGAGAATTATGGTGCTAAGGTATGACTCCACTACATGTTATGGGCATATGTTATACATATACATATATATAATATTTATATATATATATATATATATATATATATATATATATATATATATATATATATATATATATATATATATATATATATATATATATATATGCATGTGTCTGTGTGTGTGTGTGTGTGTGTGTGCGTGTGTGTGTGTGTGTGTGTGTGTGTGTGTGTATATGTAAATAGGTCTACATCAGTCGATCGAACTTTTACAAGTTCGAGCCACATATGGCCGTGACCATATGTTTGAACTTGTAAAAGTTTGAAAACTGACGTGAAACCACAAAAAACAAAAAAACACAAAATTACACATCTATAGCAGGGGTCTACTCCCCCTGTGCCCCCCACACCCCTTTACTTAAAGATGCCAACTCCGAGATCGCACTACATTGCGTAAATGGGAGATCTCCATTTGGTCAGATCGGGCTTTTATAAGTTCAAACATATGGTCTCGGCCATATGTGCTTCGAACCTCTAAACGGGGACCCATAAGTAAATATATATCTACATATGTATGTATATGTATATATATATATATATATATATATATATATATATATATATATATGTATATATTCTTTTTATGTCTGAACATGAGTATTGTATATTCCTTCTCAGATGTATCTCACCATATTTATCTGATATGTGTATATTGAGATATGAACCCATGACTGATACCACACTATTTCCACTAACAAGTAGTGAACAATTGTAGTAGTCAAAGCAGTTGTTCACTACTACTAAGTACATGTACCAAATAATTTATCTGAAAAAGAACAGACATTTTTACAGATCTGATGGCTTAGTGGTTAAGTGCTGTGATGATAATGTACAGGGTCATGGGTTCAAGACCTGAACGGGTTATTCATTTTGTTGCTAGGCAGAACAAGAGCTGATGGAGACATAGGTTCATAGGTTGGTACTAGGCTATTGGCCCTAGGGCCTATAAAAGCCTAGCCATAACAATTTCATGGCTATTTCTTCCCACACTATTTACTTCCCTGGACTCCTGTCTTGCAGGGTGACTGACATGATCCCTGGGGTGAATTTCCTTTCTCTCATTCAATCGCCAAGGTTCCTTTTGAAGAGGTCCAAAGAGGCGCTCTGCTTGACATGTATGGGCAGTCTATTCCAGACTCTGGGTAGTCTCTGGGTCAGGAACCTATCCCTCCAGCATGTTTTGTTTATTATGATGAAGAGGTTTAGATCCCTGGAGCGTGTGGCTCTAAGGGATTGGGATTTCTTTAAGTTTAGCATGTCCAACAGCTCTTGGTTTGATATGGCCTTGTATGTTTAGCAGAGATCACCTCTGAGTAGACAATATGCGACAGAGTATAGATGGAGGGTGACAGGGTGACTAAGGTGCTTTAAAGTGGCTTTAATCAGGTTTGCATGGGTTTGTGTGATGGTAAGCACTACTAATGTATGGTTAAACGGATATGCGCTTACACCATGTAGGCTTCGCTTACCACTGCTTAGCATTTACATTTAAGCAATGGTTACACCTGCTAAGCATAGCTCAGCCTTGGTAACCAGTGATCACTTTCCAGTCTGATAAAATGGCAGGGTAATGACATCTTTAATAAGTGTATTTAATTCCCTGTACATAATATGTTTCAATGTGCTGTCATTACAGTAGCAAGGGGTATGAGTCTACTGTATGGGACACCTGGATATACATGGGTAGTATCACAATCTGTTCTCTTTGGATTTGTTTCAAACATGGGTAGTATCCAAAGTTATATGCAGTCACACTTGCATGTTACACCAGCTACAGTGCACTGGTTGACAGAAATTGCTTAACGCATATGATATAATTACGTTAGCACTTTTAACAGTGCTTTTTCAAGTAAGAGTGGATTGCAGATTGTAGTACTGGAATCATACACCCCTGCATGCAAAGCTGGACTCTGAGTACTGAGTGTCTTGTTCTTGGTGTTTGAGCTGTATGTTTACATGTATCTCCTACTGGATATTGATCTGATATGTTGATATTAACTGTAGACTACTATGTTCTTTGGACATGTCATTGGGGACTGCTGTCATGTAGTAAAGGCATACCTTTCAGTTTCAGATGTATATCTTTCAATGCATTCATCCTAATGCATAACCTCTCAGCTATCTACTTTCTGTCTGTCCTCTGTACAGATGTGCAGATGCCAGGTATTGCTACAGCCATACCACTATGTAGGTGCCCACATTGTATTGTGCTGTGAGCCTGGACACTGCTTCTAGTTCTGACATATGAGGGGCATTACAGATGTGGTGACCTACAGATTCACATACAGTAGGTGGCAATACATCACAGGACAGGACATGTGGAGTCAGCCAGCCAACATGGGGGACGTATCCCCAGATTTGTGAGCAGATTCTGTCATCAGTGCTGTTTTACACATGATGGATTGATAGATTTGCAGGGTTTGTGTGGACATGCATTTAGTGTGTGACAGCATGACTCACAGTGATATGTCTCTGACATACCTCTCCACTGGCACACTGTCCACAGACTGGCCACATGTCTACCTGTCATGTTATGTGTGTTCACTAGCCAGTTGGTATCCTTGGTAAATCAGTCATGGACTCTGGGGAATGCAGTCAGTAAATACTCACATCTATTAGTATTACCAATGTCATATTCCTCATAAAGGATGTTACAACAAACCCAATGACATCTGCAACTGTCTCAATGTACGACAGTAGTATGTCCAATCTACCCCTGTACCTCTGTTCCCACCTAGTGATATAGGGGTTGATGCCGAGCTTAGTGAGTGGGGAATGTTATCAAAGGCTTTGGCAAGATCAATGTAGGCTGTATGTGCCACCTTGCCTTCATGCACAGCTCAGGTGACTGATGCCAGGAAGTTGACCAGGTTGAATTAGCAGGTATGACCTCCCCTTCACAAAGGTAAACTGTGTGGGATCCTGAGTCTGCAGATTCCCATATCCCTGTTTATTAGGCACATGATGATGCATTCCATAGCTTCCCATAACAGACTTGTCAGGCAGTTGAGGCGGTATTTCCAAAGGTCTGCAGTTACACCACATTTGTGGGGAGGGGTGACTGTAGCAGTGCACAATTCAGTAGGGACATAGCCTGAGCTGAGGCTGTGCTTGAACAGGGCACACAGGTAAGGTGCCAGGTCACTCTGTAGTTCATGTAGAACACAACCAGGAATGTTCTCAGGTCCCACAGAGGCTGCATTCTTGGCCTTGGATAGTGGTGTTGTAACCTGTGCTGCAGTAATACTGGGAGCATGGTGGTGTACTGGTATTGTGATTGGTCCTTTGGGGGGAGTGAGGGGTACTGTTTGCACTCAAGATGCCAGCCAGTATATTGGCATTATTTGTTGGCTCAGTCTGGGAGGTACCATTGTCTAGTTGCTCAGAATAATTCTTGGTATTGCCATGAAGATTCTTTACATAACTGTATAAGGCCTAGTGATTGTCTTTACTATGTGCTCCAAGTCTGTTCTCACAGCTAACTGTGTAGTATTTGACGAGGGATCTCAACTATTCATTGAGGATGTTAAGATTTTATTTCCTGTCTTGGGACTTCACCTTATTCCACATCGGTTCCCTCCTTTTGTTGTACAGTTTCTTTATGGCAGGGGACCACCAGATCAGCTTCCCTTTTTTTGGAGGTGAGGGTCCTGGTTGTATTACGTAAGGCAGTATCCATACATTTGTGTATGTGTTCATAGTGCATTATTGTTTGATTCAGCTGTTATGCAAATAGTCTCCATTTGCATGGCTGATGTGAGGTTAGCCACCTCTGATTTTATGATGCCATAGTTAGCTTTTGAAAGGCTTTTCATGGTGGTTACCTGTGCAGTGGGAGTAGGATGGCTGGGGATTTCCAAAGGTGATTACTTTGTGTTCAGATATAACAAGTGAGGTGCTGACTATTGGTGTAGAGCAACAATTGCCCATATTAGGAAGGACCAGGTCGATGTGATGGGCTTGTGCATCGGTACATGAGTAGCTTTCCCACTTAATGGTGGGGTAGTTGAAGTCAATCAGTATGAGAGTGTCAGGTTGAACACTAATATTCTCCAGGGTGTTTCTGGACACGGAGTGTGAGTCTTGGGAAATGTATGGGGACCTATCGCAGGCTAAAACCTAAACCACTGTCTTACCCAATGTCAGCTATGCCTGCAAAATCTGTAATGCATAATGTTGGTCTACCACTCTGGAGGTGTGTGCATCCTTTATGAATATGAATATACTACCACCACCTTTGGAGCTTCAGTCCATGTTCTGTGGCCAAATGTTGTGGAATTTCGTATAGGCTGGTACTGCAGGGTTGCTTCATGCTGCCTTTGTCCAGGTCTCTGTTACAGCACAGATGTTATTGTTCCCCATTTTAAAGAATACTTCCAGTGAGTAAGTTTCCAGATTTAGAATTCCAATGTGCAGCAGCATGACCATCTGATTGCCATGTCTTTGTAGCTGTCATATATTTCTGTATATGTATGTATATGTATATATATATATATATATATATATATATATATATATATATATATATATATATATATATATATATATATATTTATATATATATATATATATATATATATATATATATATATATATATATATATATATATATATATATACGCATATATATATATATATATATATATATATGTGTGTGTGTGTGTGTGTGTGTGTGTGTGTGTGTGTGTGTGTGTGTGTGTGTGCATATATGTGGATATGAATGTGGATGCATCTCTCTCTCTCTCTCTCTCTATATATATATATATATATATATATATATATATATATATATGTATCATGTATATATTTCTCCACGTATATGCATCTCCATACATATATGCATGTATATATAGACTACCTGACTGATTCTACAGACTCCTTTCCCTGCTGTTGGATGACTGTACTAATTGATATGTTTGAGATGTCATCACTATTTTGTAGGGCTCAGATGGTGTAATGGTACATTACTTTGATCATAGTATACAAGGCCCTGGATCCAGGACTTGGCAGCCATTATTATTTTGTTGCAAGGCAGAACAGCTCAGCTGTGGAGGATGGGATAAGGGCAATAATTACAAGAGATCCCTAGTTTGGGCCCCTTAATTCCCATTTACACAGCCATTGGTCAGATCTGTTGCAGTAAAGGGTACAGAGTGTAGATCCAATGTTCAAATGCACTACATACATACACACACACACACACACACACACACACACACATATATATATATATATATATATATATATATATATATATATATATATATATATATATATATATATATATATATACATATATATATATATATATATATATATATATATATATATATATATGTTCAAAATTTTAGAAAGCCGAAACCCATATGGCTGAGACCATATGATTGACTCTTAAAATTTTGAACATGTAAAACAAAATAAAAGACACAACATAAACCTACTTTTTAAATGCTAGCAGGGGGGCTAAGCCCCCCTGCACCCCCCTTAGGGTTACACCCCCCACACTCCCTTAACTTAAATATACCAACTCCAAGATCACATTACAGTGCGGAAAAGGAAATCTTTCTTTTCCGTACTCTATGGAGATACCATCCCGCATGGTCAGCATTTCAAATATCGATAATATTATCTTGGCCATATGGTCTTCAACATTGTGAAAAAAAAGAAAAAAGTATATATATATATATATATATATATATATATATATATATATATATATATATATATATATATATATATATATAATCAATATACACACACACACACACATATATATATATATATATATATATATATATATATATATATATGTATATATATATATATATATATATATATATATATATATATATATATATATATATATATATATATATATATATATATATATATATATATATAGATATATATATATATATATATGTATACATATATATAGCTGCATACACACACACATATATATATATATATATATATATATATATATATAAATATGTCTGTATAGATATGCATATGTATATGTATACACACACACACATACACACACACACACACACACACACACACACATATATATATATATATATATATATATATATATATATATATTCACTTCATAATCTCGAAATACTGAAATATCGAATTTCAGTATCTCAAAACCATGAAGTTGAAAATCCATATAACTGAAACCAGACAACCACGAAACCCAAAACCGTGAAAACACACAAAACACACTATACAACACATACACACACAAACACACATACCTCCCGACACTTTCAAAAAAGCAATACAACACACATGCACACAACTAAACAAACACACACACCTACCCTTGCTATATGCAGGAGTGCAAGCCCACCTGCACCCCCCATGTGGGGGGCTGTACCCTCCACACCCTCCTACTTAAATATACTAACTCCAAGGTTACACTACATATACACACACATGAAACACCACCACACAAGCAACATTCCTCTCGTACACACACATCTATGTAACAAAAAACACTAACACACACCACAGCCCCTGCCAAAAACCCTTAAACAAAAATACTTACCTGAATCCATGAACACAGTGCAACACCAGAACCACTAATTCAACTTCTCCAAATTGCGAGATTTTGAATTTCTCTTCTGGTCTTTCGCAGTTTCCACTTTATGGGCTCGAGATTCTGAAATTCGATAGTTCAGGATTTCGAGCTTATAATGTGAATCCATATATATATATATATATATATATATATATATATATATATATATATATATATATATATATATGTTCATATACATATATAAATACATTTTCCCTACTGTTGAATGACTGTGCTACATGATATGTTTAAGAAAACATCTGACATGCCTACAGCTCAGATGGATTAGTGGTAACTTGCTGTGGCTATGGAGTGCAGGATTCTAGGTTCAAGACTTGCAAGGGCTGTTAAGTTTGTTGCAAGACAGAACAGTTCAAAAGTGGAGGAAGGGATAACGGCAATAATTACAAGAGGTCTGTAGTTTAGGCCCCTTCACCCCCATTTACACTGTCTTTGGTCGGATTTTTTGCAGTGAGAGGTTCAGAGTGTGGATCCGATGTTCAAATGCACATATATATATATATATATAGATATATGCAAAAAAGAGTGATGGATATTCATTAGTTTAACCATCTAAGTGCACACCTAATATTGATGCTTTCATTCAAACCTGGAGCAGTTTCGGAATTCAAGTGCGACTGCCATTTAGGCTCTCTTAATTCTAGAAACAAGTCAGTGTTCCCAAAGAAAGCATCTACCTGTTCTAAAACAATGAAATTAAACTTTTCAAAATTAAGGCAAACAGCTGTGTTTCACAAGTGCATTATTATGGTTGTGGGCTCTAATAGCTCCCAAATTTGTCTACACACACACACACACACACACACACACACACACACACACACATATATATATATATATATATATATATATATATATATATATATATATATATATATATATATATATATATACACATTTTCCCTACTGTTGAATGACTGTGCTGCATGATATGTTGGTAAAAACATCAGACATACCTACAGCTCAGATGGCTTAGTGGTAAATTGCTGTGGCTATGGTGTGCAGGGTCTTGGTTTCAAGACTTGCAAGGGCTGGTTATTTTGTTGCTGGGTAGAACAAAGGCTGTTGGATACAGAGTGATTAAGGCACTTTTAAGCAGTTGTAAGTGGCTTTGAGAGGGTTTGTGCAGCAGTAAGCAATGCTAACTTCCGGTTAAATATGTTGGCAGACAGTTAGCCTTAAAAGTGCTTAATCTGTGTAGGCATTACTTAGTTCCATGCAAACAGGCTTAATACTGCTTACTACTGCTTAAAAGATCTGACTCCCACTTACCCGTGTGCTAATTTCATTAAAAGGAAAGAAAAAAGGCGGGATAGGAAAGTGGTGAAAAAGGGGTCACTCAGAGGGAGAGACAATAGGGAAAGTAGCGAGGGATGTTCAGGACGGGTGTAGGAAAGGTCCATAGCTGCCCATTTCTTCTACAGCAACAGCTGTTCATATATACTGAATTTGGAGGTATATTTGGACACTCAAACCCCTGAGAGAGGGGTGAGGAGAACAATAATGTGTTGTGAAGCTGAATTAGACCAGATTGCATGTGTCCAGTGGACATATGTGCAAAGTGTACAGCAATTTTATTTGGGAACACATTACCATTTTTTTGTTTTAAGGTGAGAGAGGGATGTTGGGAAAGGATAGTAGGTATATTTAGGGAGGTAGGTTGGGTAGGAAGATGAATAAGACAGACAAGACAGCATACAAGGGCAGTATATGACACATGTGGGGTTAAACACCTTGGACGGGGAGGGGTGTTTGAATATCGGAAGCCCATGAGCCCCCAAATGGAAACAGTGGGACTGAGATCCACACCCATGGGCAGTCACCACTGCACCTTCACTGCCCCGAAGGTGGCTATGCTGGGGCTGAGCAAGAGGTGCAGGCTGACCCTCTAATTATGCCACGCAGCCCTCAAGCTTGTGTAACAGATCTCCAAACTCCTTTTGGAGCTCGCTGCGCACCATTCCCCAGACCTGGCTTCAGGTGACGTTATCCTGTCCGTGCCCACTCCTGGGGGGGTGAGCCCCATCTCCTGAGGCAGTTCTACCTGAAGGTGGTGCAGGACCAGCAGATGAAGAGGTCCCAGAGTGGGTCCCAGACATGCTGGGGCCCAGTGCCATGGCCAGATGTGGTGGGGAGTGATGGGTCCGATGAGACTGGCCTTCCCAAAGTTGGTATGGTGTTGCAGTTTTAGAACATATGTGGGTTAGTAATAGTCAACACAATCCAGGATTAGTTATAACAGCATGCATAGATATTCCCATTAACCCAAAACAACAGATTTGGAACAGTTGCATAGCAAACCAAACACATGCATATATGGAACCACAGTGGCCATTACAACTGCATGCAGGTTACATTGATAGCAACAGGACACCAACGATGAGTATTTCAACATGGAACATTAATAGAAACACATTTCAATATTTGTTGTACAATAGGACATATGTCCCAACAGTAGGTTTTGTGTAAACATACCCACTGAGCCGTGTGTTTAGATTATTGTTGCAGATATGGTGGGGGGTGAGATGTCATTAACAACTTGTATATCCTTTCAGTACTCACAACTTTAATGATCATTGCTCTAATCATTACTCTACAGGAATTATTACAATACCCTATGGCCTAGGTATACTTCAACTGTCTTATAGCTACATTCTACTTCTTTTACCAGGTAGACCTGTGGAGGGAATTTTTGTTAACACTACCTGACTGTTTCTACACATATTCCCAGATTCCTAGTTAAAATGCATACAGCTTACTACCACTCCTGGGATTTGAACCATGGCTGTGTCTGCAAAAAATACAATAATTTGTGTTTCATCAGAGTGAGCTATTAAAAACTGTTGTTCCTTCAGTTTTCTGTCTAAGTCTCTCTTGGTTGTACAGTCTGACTTTGTAATTACAACATTCTTATACAGATGTTCCTAGACATATTTTTTTATGTAGTGCAGTGTGAGAAAGAGTCGTTGACACAACAGTACTATTCAGATATCAGATCTTGGTGAATGCAACATGTCAGGCCATACAATACCAGAGTAAATACAACCAGTCCAGGATTTGGAACTTTATTGCCAGGCAGTTACACTTTTAATTAAGTAAAACCTATATGGGGCTATTACTGTCATATTGTCTGGTTTATTCAGTAGAAACCATGCACATTTTTCATACTGCCAGGTGACATTTTACTCCTTTATATTTATTTGGTATGACTACTACAAGCAGGATTGTTACTCACCAGCCTCGCTATGCAGCCTTTGCAACCTGCTGGCATGGGTTTCCTGGTTCACAGCCCACACAGCTGCATCTGTAATGAAAATAGAGAAACATTTATGCATACCTATCCATCACATACATAGGATGGACTTTGGTAAACAGTTATTATTATGAATAATTGCACACTTCTGGGCCATCTCCCCTCTCTCTTGCTTCTTGGACACACTATTCCAAGAACTCCCTCTTCCATTTCAAGTTGGCATAATGGTGCCAGACCTGCTCACTAGTCTGAGGAATACCAGTGGCACTAGTGAAATCACATGTGAGACTCTCTCCCAGGCTTCCGCTTTATATTGGGAGCCATGGTACTGGTCCTGCAGCAGTCTCATGTCATGCTTTTTACCAGAGTCCTACCATGACCTTGACTTCTGTATGCCCCATCGCTGCACCCAAATGTGCATGCCCTCTCGAACACCTGCCATACTGCCTACAGTGGAGAGCTAACCAGTAATGAGCTGTATTCCCACCCGGGTTTAAATATGTGTAAGCATTCATAGTAATAACTGTTTACAAAGTCCATCCTTTGTATGTGATGGATAGGTATGCATAAATGTTTCTCTATTTTCATTACAGCTGCAGCTGTGCGGGCTGTGAACCAGGAAACCCATGCCAGCAGGTTGCAAAGGCTGCATAGAGAGGCTGGTGAGTAACAATCCTGCTTGTAGTAGTCATACCAAATAAATATAAAGGAGTAAAATGTCACCTTTGATGCAACATTATTTCAGTTCTTACATTTCTTACATTTTTATATGTAAAAAGAATTTTATGACATTTTAAATAATTCTAAGTTTTAAAAGTTTTACATATTTTAAATGCCAATTCAGTATTTTTTAAAAATGTACTCTACAGTATTTCAATTTTTTGTGAGCAAATCCACATAATGGGTTGATAATATGTATTTAGATAGACTCAGATGGTAGTATTTATATATATGCTAATTTATGTTAATGAGAGTACAATGGAAAACAAAGTGGTGATATAAAAGGAAATGATGTAACACATTTTAAAAGTCTGAGGAAGTTTAACAGAGATTTAAACAAAAGCACTAACATTGTTTGGTTTGTCATTAAAGTATTTATTTTTTACCATTCAAGTTCGTGGTTTATAGCTGAAGGGATGTGGTGCATTGGCATTTATTGGATTCAGTTTGTTGTTTTCGTTTATCAGTTTGTCGGTATGGCTTCTGGCAATGCACTTAACTCTCGTATTCAGCAGGAAGACAATGGAAATGGGGCGAAGGGCCTATTGGAAGGTTAACTGCTTTGATAATGCAGTTACCTCAATGTGTGGATGGATTATATGAATGCATCAAAACCCCTGAGCGCGCAGCACCTAACAGGATACCTAATGTCCATTTGGAGCATTTCTCCAGGGCCTCTGCTAAAAAGTGGACTCTGTACACAGTCGGACTTTCATGGTCACCAAATGCAGTAAATAAATAAATAAATAAAAATGTTAATTTTAAATGAATAACGTAATTCAGCTGCATTTAGTTGCAATCAGTTCAGTCTAGAGGCAAGTGTTTTAGAAATGTGCACAATTTCTCAAGTAAGATAGAAACAGTAATATAGTTACAAATTATTTCTAAGCAATGTATATTCAATTTGTAGAGCATTTGTTGCCAGGGAAATGTATTTTTCATTGATTTGACTGTCAGATGCACTTAATTTAGGTTAATTCTTATGACATGAGTGTTATAAATGGAAATTCCTGATAGTAGTACTGAAAATATATAGTTAAGGATACACATATCAATGTGAATGATAAATGTTTGCAACATATTTTGCATTTGTAGATTATGTTATATAGAATATTACTAAACAAGTTTAAATGAACAAAATATGAAGTATTGCATTTATATTCATGTATTGTGTCATCAGGATTTGTCACTCATGAACAAGAAGTCATGGTAGTATAAAACCAGAAATGTGTAGGGGAAAGAGTTCAACTCTGTTACAGCGTAAGATGACAGTGTGATATAAGTGTTTACAATACTATGATGCATTTATGGATACTGCTGTACAGGTTAATTTTACACACCTTTAGCTCAGTGGAGTTTGATCTGCAGTATGTGTATGAATATGGGTATTGTGTCAAAAACAAGTTTTTGAACTCAAGTCATCGATTTGTGTTGAAAGCATGCCTGCTTTTGTTGCTGTGTTGTTTGGCTGATGAGTGGATCAATGTTCAGCAGATTACTTGTGTATGTTGTCTTAGGTGAATGAATGATACAACAGGAGGGAGCCAGATGGAGAAAAGATTATTTCAGCCATGAGGAGAAATAGCTATGCTAGCAGAAAGGGAGCAGATCTTCACCAATTGCAAATTAAATAGAAAAGGTGGGATTCTGCCTTTTATAATGTACCTGCAGAAGGTGAGGAAATGCTTTGAAATATGATTGTAAATTGCAAACAGGTAGGAAGAGGGCTTATTAGCATATGAAATTTTATGTCGTTTCTCATTAGGATATCATTATTGCCTCATTTGCATATGTATATTCAAGGCTGTCACTTATAGTCGTAAATAGCCTCCATGAACTGCGCCACAGCTGCTCTTATGCATGGACAACACTGACTGCCTTAACATGTTTGTGTAATGATCATGAATACCACCCAAAGTCTATGTAGAGACCAGTGAATAACATACATAATCTTCCACTGAATACATCTGTTCCTTATTCATTTGAGGTTCATATAAATATCTTTTATAGTATTCACCCGTTTCTCATTATTATATGATGTGTCCAAGCTGGAATGCCCATTTTGCTTTCCCAGGAAGTGTTGCATAAGGATTGCTATTAACATTAGTTTTGTATTGTGAATAGGACGTTATTAACATTAGGATTGCTATTAACGTTAGTTTTGTGTTGCATTAGGATTGCTATTAACGTTAGTTTTGTGTTGCATTAGGATTACTAATGTTAGTTTTGTTTTGTGTTAGGATATAGGTTCATGGTTCATAGGTTCATACTAGGCTATCTGCCTAGGTCTATAGGTTCATACTAGGCTATCCTAGGGCATTTATAAGCCTAGCCAGAGTGTATGTGGCTCATACTCACCCCAGGATGAGAATACTTATGCCCTTTTAGGGTTTAGCTTACTATGCCTCTGTCTAGTAGTGACACAGAGATGGACCCCAGGGAACCTCCACGACTCTCCCATCACTCGCCGAGATTTCTCTTGAATAGAGTCAGTGAGGGGGTCTGCCCTAACATGGACTGGGATTCTGTTCCAGAGTGTAGGGAGCCTCTGGGTTTATGAATCTGTCCCTCCAGCATGTTCTATTTATTTCTATGTTGAGGTTTAAGTCACTTGTTCTCGTCGCTCTGGTGGATTTGAATTTTCTGAGGTGTTGCATGTCCATTAATTCCGGATTGGACATGGCTGTGTACGTCAGGCACAGATCACCTCTGAGTAGGCAGTATGTGACTGAATAGAGCTGGAGTTTTTTCAGTCGGGCAGCATATGACATATGTTTAAGACCCTTTATCCTCTTGGTGAGGAACTTTTGGGGTCTTTCAAACTGCTGTAGGTGTCGGTGAGATACATCCCAAAATGGGGCATTGTACTCAATCATTGGCCTGATAAGAGAAGAGTACAGGGGCACAATGACCTCTCTTGATCTAGATGTGAAACCCTTCATGATAAGGTGGGCAATATAGAAGGTCTTCCTAACCACTTTGGCAATGTGAGTGTCAAATGAGAGGTTACTGTCAACCTGGGTCCCTAGGTCCCTGATTACCTCTTCCAGATTAATGGATTACCACCTATGTGGTAATTTGTCGGTACCTTGTTTTTCCCAAAGGGTATGACTATACATTTTTTGTCACGTTCAGCTTAAGGCCATGGCTCTGGCACCAATTATCCATTTCTATGAGGCCTCTGAAGGAAGTTTGTGTCCGCTGGAGTATCAATTATGGCCCAGTTTGCAGTCATCTGCGAACTTGTCAGCCACAATCCTCCTATGTTTGCCTGTACCGGGAAAAATAAATGCCGAACAAGAGGGGTCCCAGGACTGAGCCCTGTGGGACACCGCCAGACTGGCTTAGAGTCTGACATAGCTCCAGCAACTCTGACCCTGTGGGTTCTGTCCTTGAGCCAGTTTGCAACCCATCTTGTGACATATGGGTTTACATTTGCTGGTGAGTTTGTCTATGATGCCCGAGTGGGGTATTGTGTCAAAGGTTTTTGCAAGGTCAAGGTAGGCTGTGTGAACTGCCTTACCCTCATCAATGGCCTTAGTGACTGTTTCAAAAACGTCGACCAAGTTTAAAAGGCAGGATCTGCCCTTGCCAAAGCCAAATTGGGTAGGATCCAATGTCTTTAGGTCCCCAATGTCTTTGTTTATGAGTTCCATAATGATCCTCCATAGCTTTGCAGACCAGGCTCACTGCTTATGGGGCGGTAATTTCCAGGGTCCGTAGAAGCACCGCCTTTTGTGAAGTGGGACCACTGCTGCCACGCCACTCTTGGGCACGTATCCTGTGGTAAGGCTAAGATTAAACAGCAGCCTTATGTGTGGGTTTAGTTCTTCTTGAGTTCACGGCACACAGCCCGGGACACCATCCGTCCCATTGATGCTGTGTTTTAGCTTTAGAGAGGGCGGTTCTCACCTGGGCATCTGAGATGTTAGGAGGCTACACTCTGCTGGGATAGTTATTTCTCCTTTTTGGGGGAGGGAGGAGAAATTTGCACCGAACCTGTCTGCCAGAATGTTGGCAATGTCAGTGGGTTCAGTGTATTTTGTGTCATTTTGGGCTAACTCTGAGCATATCTGGGAGTTTCCACCCAGGTTTCTAACATAGCTAAAGAAGGCCTTGTGATTGTCTTTGTGTCATTTAAGATTTTTCTCTCAAAGTTGGCCTTGGATGATTTTATGAGTGATCGTAGTTTTTTGCTAGTACTGATCAGAGAAGCCTTCCTTTTAGGGATTTTGCTCTGTCGTGGTAGTAGCTTCCTCCTTCTGTTGTAAAGTTTGTTTATGGCTGGGGTCCACCAGACCGGGTCAGCCTGCCTTTGGGGGAATGGGTCTTGGTTTTATTTGAGATTGCATGATCCATGCATTCTTGAAGGTGCCTATAGAAGGCATTTGCAAGCGATTCAGCAGTGTGGGTGGTGGTTTCCACTGGCCCAGGGGCCTTGAAAGACACCACTTAAGTCTTAAGTAGTGTGAAGTTTGCTTTGAGAAGTTCTTCACTGTGGTCTTTTGTGCAGGGTGGGGGCGGATGTGGATTTCCAGTGAGATTAATTTATGGTCTGATCTTACCAAAGACGGATGTACTTCTGGTGTGGCGCATTTTGTCCCCATGTTTGTGATGATCAGGTCTAGTATATTGTCTCCTCTTGTGGAATGGTGACTAGTTGTTCCATTGCATTTGAGTTTATGAATTCTAAGAACCTTTGGGCTAGGGTGTTGGGGCGTGAGTAATGTTCCCAGTGTATGTTTGGGTAGTTGAAGTCTCCAAAATGATGGTATTTGGAGAGATATTCATACTCCAGTGTCTTCAGAAGGCTGTGGGGTTCCTGAGTTTGAGAGGGTGGTCTGTAGCATGCTATAAACTGTAAGGCAGTTTTGCCTATGGTTAGTTGCACCTGGATAGTCTCCGATGCTTCGCGGCGTTGTCACTAACCTGGAGGTGTGGGTATCTTTGATGAAATGGATACTCCCCTCCTTTTGTGGTTCTGTCCAAGTTTTGGAGCCGAAAAGCATGATATGAGGTAAAACCTGATAGTGCTGGGTGCTCTCAGGAGCCTTGAACCAGGTTTCAGTCACTGCACAGACATCGATGTTCTCCATACTGAGGAGGGCTCGAGGGCGGCATCTTGAGGTTTAGACTTCTGGCATTGAGCAGCATTACCCTTAGTTTTTTTCCACTTGTGTTTTCTAGGAGGTAGGTTTGTCATTTGAGCCTTGCCTAAATAAGGCACTATGGGGGTGGCAAGAGCCTACAATATCCGAAGCCCAGGGGTGACAGGTGCAAACCATCCCTTGCGCAGCGTGGCTTGTCAAGCATGTCATCCCAAGCAGACAGACACTGGATCCCCTTAGAATGACACCAGTAATTAAGCCAATTGTTAAAGCTGATCATTTTGTCTTTGTACTGTGGCATCATTCTTGGTGAGGGTAAGATGCTGCTCAGGTCAGGGTCATAAGGCCTGGGCTACATAATCAGAGAGCTCCTCTATGTCTCTTTTCATGTAGTCCAGGGAGGTATGTCTTCAGGTCGTTCACACCGGCATGTACAATGTCTGAGTCATATTTGTACCGCCAGGAGTGACCTGAGTGCTTGTGTTATGGGGAAGTGATTCTAGCTCCTGACAGGCAGCTTACTGTGACCCTCTCCTTGTTCAGTCTGGTGAGCGGAAGTCAGTGTGCCTGACTATGGAGTCACCTATTACAAGTGTGTCTGGCATGTTGTTTGGCCTTAAGGGCTGTGACTGTTTAGCACACTGACTTTGTGAACTATGTGTTGCATTTCTAAGTGTCTTGAGGTGGTGGTTGCTTGGGTGTCTGCTTTGGAGGCCTCTGTTGTTTTGGTAAATTTTTTAATCAGTGCCCCAGTATGTTTTTGTGTGTTTATGTGTTTGGTTTGCAGTTGTGATAGTTCTATGAGACTGGGTTTGTGGTGTGGTGTATGTATACTTCTCCTCCTGACTGGTCTTGCTAGTACTGAATTGAGAGAGCTCAGCCTCCAGTTTGGCTATATAGTTGCATCTCTCGTGACATATTTGTATTTGTTGGGAGGAGGAGAGGGTTGTCCATGTACATGAGGCAATTGTAACATTGCCTCAAGATTCCCAGATTCACCAGCTGAACAGGAGAGGGACGCCAGCAACTGACCCTTCGACATGCTAGAAATAGTGAAAAAGATTGCTGTGTAACTGAGTCAGAAAGGACCTGTAGGAAATAGGTATCAACAGAATTTAGATGAATGAAGTACTTTTTTGTTTAAGAGTGTTTTACCTGTATACAAAATGCTTTAGGAGCAAGTGCTGAGCTTTTCAGATAGAGTATAGGCTGTTTAGATTGCAAGTAGAACAGTTCTGAGGGAAAAATTGAAGAGCAGATTTGGCGGAGCCGAAAAAGTTTAACCTTGCTTAACCAGCGCCATAGCGCGCCGAAAGCCGCTGCAACGCGATTTTAAGCAGTGAACTACAAAAAGAAGCCGGAATGGTCCCAGACAACCAATTACTACAGCTTCTTGTGCTGAGGTCACTTCCCAAGGATAGGTAGGCTTCTGAATCCCCCACTCCCACTGGTGAGCAAAGAAACTTCCTTTATCCAAGTAAGGTAATGGACAACACAGGAACTACACCACAGCCCAGAATACAGCAGTGCCTGTATACTGGTCTAAACTAGTCGAGAAAGGCGGAAAACAAGGATTATTTTTGGTTTTGGGGGTTTTTGCAGAAATACACAGAAGATGCAGAGACAGTGATAAATTAGTTACACAGGCTAGCACACTAGTGGGCAGCCTCCACAGTTCAATTAAATAAACAAACAAGCAAACTTTCGACTAAATTCGACTAAATGTAACTTTAAGTGCAGTTTTAAAATAAATGCAGTAATCAGTAAAAAACAGTTCAGGCTAGTTTAAAGTAAGCAGCAGAAGCTATTTTCAGTGAAAAAAGCAGTGATACTTAAATCCAGAAGGTAATTTTTAACTTTAAATAGTGCAGATTTTAAAATGCAAATGCTAGTAATCAGTAAAAAACGTTAGTTTTAATAACGAGGCAGTAATTTTTCATTTTTTTTTGTTTTTTTGTTTTGTTTTAAAAAAAAAAAAAAAAAAAAAAAAAAAAAAAAAAAAAAGATTTCAATAAAAAAAAAAAAAAAAAAATATTTTTTTTTTTTTTTTTTTTTGGCCCATAATTTTTTTGGGGTTTGGAAAAAAAAATATAAAAAAAAAAATAATTTAAAAAAAAAGAAAAAAAAACCAAAAAATTTATATATAAATTTTAAATATTTAAAATTATAATTTTTTTTTTTTTTTTTTTTAAAGTTTTTTTTTTTTTTTTTTTTTTTTTTTTTTTTTTTTTTTTTTTTTTTTTATTAAAAAAAAAAAAAAATAAAAAAAAAAGAAAAAAAAAAGAAAGAAAAAAAAAAATACATAAAAAAAAAAAAAAAAAAAAAAAAAAAAAAATATTTTTTTTTTTTTTTTTAAAAAAAAAAAATTAATTAAAAAAGGGTTTATTAACTTCCAAAACAATTTATTAAATTAATTTAATTTTTTAAACAAAATTAAATAAAATAAAAAATTAAAATTTTTTTTAATTTAATTCTTTGGGGTTTTTTGAAAATTAAGTGATCCCCAAATAATATATATTATATATAATATATAAAAAATGATGGATTTTCTTTAGTTTAACCACAACACACAAAACCCACAAACCACATTATAATATATTTATTTTAATTTAAAACAATCTGAAAGAAATATGTTCAAAAACAATAAAATTAAATTTTTTAAAAAAGGGAAAACACCCCAAAAGTGAAACCAATAAATTTGTCTACACACACACACACACACACACACACACACACACACACACACACATATATATATATATATATATATATATATATATATATATATATATATATATATATATATATATATGTACACACATTTTCCCTACTGTTAAATGACTGTGCTGCATGATATGTTGGTAAAAACATCAGACATACCTACAGCTCAGATGGCTTAGTAGCAAATTGCTGTGGCTATGGTTTGCAGGGTCCTGGGTTCAAGCCATGCAAGGGCTAATTATTTTGTTGCTGGGAAGAACAAAGGCTGTTGGATACAGTGTGATTAAGGCACTTTTAAGCAGTTGTAGGTGGCTTTAGAGGGTTTGTGCAGCAGTAAGCAATGCTAACTTCCTTAAATATGTTGGCAGACAGTTAGCCTTAAAAGTGCTTAATCTGTGTAGGCATTACTTAGTTCCATGCAAACAGGCTTAATACTGCTACTTACTACTGCTTAAAAGATCTGACTCCCACTTACCCTGTGCTAATTTCATTAAAAGGAAAGAAAAAGGGATAGGAAAGTGGTGAAAAGTACTCAGAGGGAGACAATAGGGAAGTGAGGGATGTTCAGGGCGGTGTAGGAAAGGTCCATAGCTGCCCATTTCTTCTACAGCAACAGCTGTTCATATATACTGAATTTGGAGGTATATTTGGACACTCAAACCCCTGAGAGAGGGGTGAGGAGAACAATAATGTGTTGTGAAGCTGAATTAGACCAGATTGCATGTGTCCAGTGGACATATGTGCAAAGTGTACAGCAATTTTATTTGGGAACACATTACCATTTTTTTGTTTTAAGGTGAGAGAGGGATGTTGGGAAAGGATAGTAGGTATATTTAGGGAGGTAGGTTGGGTAGGAAGATGAATAAGACAGACAAGACAGCATACAAGGGCAGTATATGACACATGTGGGGTTAAACACCTTGGACGGGGAGGGGTGTTTGAATATCGGAAGCCCATGAGCCCCCAAATGGAAACAGTGGGACTGGAGATCCACACCCATGGGCAGTCACCACTGCACCTTCACTGCCCGAGGTGGCTATGCTGGGGCTGAGCAAGAGGTGCAGGCTGACCCTCTAATTATGCCACGCAGCCCTCAAGCTTATGGTAACAGATCTCCAAACTCCTTTTGGAGCTCGCTGCGCACCATTCCCAGACCTGGCTTCAGGTGGCGTTATCCTGTCCGTGCCCACTCCTGGGGGGTGAGCCCCATCTCCTGAGGGGGTTCTACCTGAAGGTGGTGCAGGACCAGCAGATGAAGAGGTCCCAGAGTGGGTCCCAGACATGCTGGGGCCCAGTGCCATGGCCAGATGTGGTGGGGAGTGATGGGTCCGATGAGACTGGCCTTCCCAAAGTTGGTATGGTGTTGCAGTTTTAGAACATATGTGGGTTAGTAATAGTCAACACAATCCAGGATTAGTTATAACAGCATGCATAGATATTCCCATTAACCCAAAACAACAGATTTGGAACAGTTGCATAGCAAACCAAACACATGCATATATGGAACCACAGTGGCCATTACAACTGCATGCAGGTTACATTGATAGCAACAGGACACCAACGATAGTATTTCAACATGGAACATTAATAGAAACACATTTCAATATTTGTTGTACAATAGGACATATGTCCCAACAGTAGGTTTTGTGTAAACATACCCACTGAGCCGTGTGTTTAGATTATTGTTGCAGATATGGTGGGGGGTGAGATGTCATTAACAACTTGTATATCCTTTCAGTACTCACAACTTTAATGATCATTGCTCTAATCATTACTCTACAGGAATTATTACAATACCCTATGGCCTAGGTATACTTCAACTGTCTTATAGCTACATTCTACTTCTTTTACCGGGTAGACCTGTGGAGGGAATTTTTGTTAACACTACCTGACTGTTTCTACACATATTCCCAGATTCCTAGTTAAAATGCATACAGCTTACTACCACTCCTGGGATTTGAACCATGGCTGTGTCTGCAAAAAATACAATAATTTGTGTTTCATCAGAGTGAGCTATTAAAAACTGTTGTCGCTTCCTTCAGTTTTCTGTCTAAGTCTCTCTTGGTTGTACAGTCTGACTTTGTAATTACAACATTCTTATACAGATGTTCCTAGACATATTTTTTTATGTAGTGCAGTGTGAGAAAGAGTCGTTGACACAACAGTACTATTCAGATATCAGATCTTGGTGAATGCAACATGTCAGGCCATACAATACCAGAGTAAATACAACCAGTCCAGGATTTGGAACTTTATTGCCAGGCAGTTACACTTTTAATTAAGTATGACCTATATGGGGCTATTACTGTCATATTGTCTGGTTTATTCAGTAGAAACCATGCACATTTTTCATACTGCCAGGTGACATTTTACTCCTTTATATTTATTTGGTATGACTACTACAAGCAGGATTGTTACTCACCAGCCTTGCTATGCAGCCTTTGCAACCTGCTGGCATGGGTTTCCTGGTTCACAGCCCACACAGCTGCATCTGTAATGAAAATAGAGAAACATTTATGCATACCTATCCATCACATACATAGGATGGACTTTGGTAAACAGTTATTATTATGAATAATTGCACACTTCTGGGCCATCTCCCCTCTCTCTTGCTTCTTGGACACACTATTCCAAGAACTCCCTCGTCTTCCATTTCAAGTTGGCATAATGGTGCCAGACCTGCTCACTAGTCTGAGGAATACCAGTGGCACTAGTGAAATCACATGTGAGACTTTCCCAGGCTTCCGCTTTATATTGGGAGCCATGGTACTGGTCCTGCAGCAGTCTCATGTCATGCTTTTTTACCAGGAGTCCTACCATGACCTTGGACTTCTGTATGCCCCATCGCTGCACCCAAATGTGCATGCCCTCTCGAACACCTGCCATACTGCCTACAGTGGAGAGCTATAACCAGTAATGAGCTGTATTCCCACCTGCGGGTTTAAATATGTGTAAGCATTCATAGTAATAACTGTTTACAAAGTCCATCCTTTGTATGTGATGGATAGGTATGCATAAATGTTTCTCTATTTTCATTACAGCTGCAGCTGTGCGGGCTGTGAACCAGGAAACCCATGCCAGCAGGTTGCAAAGGCTGCATAGAGAGGCTGGTGAGTAACAATCCTGCTTGTAGTAGTCATACCAAATAAATATAAAGGAGTAAAATGTCACCTTTGATGCAACATTATTTCAGTTCTTACATTTCTTACATTTTTATATGTAAAAAAGAATTTTATGACATTTTAAATAATTCTAAGTTTTAAAAGTTTTACATATTTTAAATGCCAATTCAGTATTTTTTAAAAATGTACTCTGCTACAGTATTTCAATTTTTTGTGAGCAAATCCACATAATGGGTTGATAATATGTATTTAGATAGACTCAGATGGTAGTATTTATATATATGCTAATTTATGTTAATGAGAGTACAATGGAAAACAAAGTGGTGATATAAAAGGAAATGATGTAACACATTTTAAATGTCTGAGGAAGTTTAACAGAGATTTAAACAAAAGCACTAACATTGTTTGGTTTGTCATTAAAGTATTTATTTTTTACCATTCAAGTTCGTGGTTTATAGCTGAAGGGATGTGGTGCATTGGCATTTATTGGATTCAGTTTGTTGTTTTTGTTTATCAGTTTGTCGGTATGGCTTCTGGCAATGCACTTAACTCTCGTATTCAGCAGGAAGACAATGGAAATGGGGCCGAAGGGTCTATTGGAAGGTTAACTGCTTTGATAATGCAGTTACCTCAACGTGTGGATGGATTATATGAATGCATCAAAACCCCTGAGCGCGCAGCACCTAACAGGATACCTAATGTCCATTTGGAGCATTTCTCCAGGGCCTCTGCTAAAAAGTGGACTCTGTACACAGTCGGACTTTCATGGTCACCAAATGCAGTAAATAAATAAATAAATAAAAATGTTAATTTTAAATGAATTACGTAATTCAGCTGCATTTAGTTGCAATCAGTTCAGTCTAGAGGCAAGTGTTTTAGAAATGTGCGCAATTTCTCAAGTAAGATAGAAACAGTAATATAGTTGCAAATTATTTCTAAGCAATGTATATTCAATTTGTAGAGCATTTGTTGCCAGGGAAATGTATTTTTCATTGATTTGACTGTCAGATGCACTTAATTTAGGTTAATTCTTATGACATGAGTGTTATAAATGGAAATTCCTGATAGTAGTACTGAAAATATATAGTTAAGGATACACATATCAATGTGAATGATAAATGTTTGCAACATATTTTGCATTTGTAGATTATGTTATATAGAATATTACTAAACAAGTTTAAATGAACAAAATATGAAGTATTGCATTTATATTCATGTATTGTGTCATCAGGATTTGTCACTCATGAACAAGAAGTCATGGTAGTATAAAACCAGAAATGTGTAGGGGAAAGAGTTCAACTCTGTTAGCTACAGCGTAAGATGACAGTGTGATATAAGTGTTTACAATACTATGATGCATTTATGGATACTGCTGTACAGGTTAATTTTACACACCTTTAGCTCAGTGGAGTTTGATCTGCAGTATGTGTATGAATATGGGTATTGTGTCAAAAACAAGTTTTTGAACTCAAGTCATCGATTTGTGTTGAAAGCATGCCTGCTTTTGTTGCTGTGTTGTTTGGCTGATGAGTGGATCAATGTTCAGCAGATTACTTGTGTATGTTGTCTTAGGTGAATGAATGATACAACAGGAGGGAGCCAGATGGAGAAAAGATTATTTCAGCCATGAGGAGAAATAGCTATGCTAGCAGAAAGGGAGCAGATCTTCACCAATTGCAAATTAAATAGAAAAGGTGGGATTCTGCCTTTTATAATGTACCTGCAGAAGGTGAGGAAATGCTTTGAAATATGATTGTAAATTGCAAACAGGTAGGAAGAGGGCTTATTAGCATATGAAATTTTATGTCGTTTCTCATTAGGATATCATTATTGCCTCATTTGCATATGTATATTCAAGGCTGTCACTTATAGTCGTAAATAGCCTCCATGAACTGCGCCACAGCTGCTCTTATGCATGGACAACACTGACTGCCTTAACATGTTTGTGTAATGATCATGAATACCACCCAAAGTCTATGTAGAGACCAGTGAATAACATACATAATCTTCCACTGAATACATCTGTTCCTTATTCATTTGAGGTTCATATAAATATCTTTTATAGTATTCACCCGTTTCTCATTATTATATGATGTGTCCAAGCTGGAATGCCCATTTTGCTTTCCCAGGAAGTGTTGCATAAGGATTGCTATTAACATTAGTTTTGTATTGCATTAGGATTGCTATTAACGTTAGTTTTGTGTTGCATTAGGATTGCTATTAACGTTAGTTTTGTGTTGCATTAGGATTGCTATTAATGTTAGTTTTGTGTTGCATTAGGATTACTATTAACGTTAGTTTTGTGTTGCATTATAGGTTCATAGGTTCATAGGTTCATACTAGGCTATCTGCCCTAGGGCATTTATAAGCCTAGCCAGAGTGTATGTGGCTTACACCACCCCTTAGGATGAGAATACTATGCCCTTTTAGGGTTTAGTTTACTATGCCTCTGTCTAGTAGTGACACAGAGATGACCCCCAGGGTAAACCTACGATCTCCCATCCACTCGTCGAGATTTCTCTTGAATAGAGTCAGTGAGGGGCTCTGCCTAACATGGACTGGGATTCTGTTCCAGAGTGTAGGGAGCCTCTGGGTTATGAATCTGTCCCTCCAGCATGTTCTATTTATTTCTGTGTTGAGGTTTAAGTCACTTGTTCTCGTGGCTCTGATGGATTTGGATTTTCTGAGGTGGAGCATGTCCATTAATTCCGGATTGGACATGGCCTTGTACGTCAGGCACAGATCACCTCTGAGTAGGCAGTATGTGACTGAATAGAGCTGGAGTTTTTTCAGTCGGGCAGCATATGACATATGTTTAAGACCCTTTATCCTCTTGGTGAGGAACTTTTGAGGTCTTTCCAACTGCTGCAGGTGTCGGGTGAGATACATCCCAAATGGGGCATTGTACTCAATCATTGGCCTGATAAGAGAAGAGTACAGGGGCACAATGACCTCTCTTGATCTAGATGTGAAACCCTTCATGATAAGGTGGGCAATATAGAAGGTCTTCCTAACCACTTTGGCAATGTGAGTGTCAAATGAGAGGTTACTGTCAACCTGGGTCCCTAGGTCCCTGATTACCTCTTCCAGATTTAATGGATTACCACCTATGTGGTAATTTGTCGGTACCTTGTTTTTCCCAAAGGGTATGACTATACATTTTTTGCCGTTCAGCTTAAGGCCATGGCTCTGGCACCAATTATCCATTTCTATGAGGCCTCTCTGAAGGAAGTTTGTGTCCGCTGGAGTATCAATTATGGCGCCCAGTTTGCAGTCATCTGCGAACTTTGTCAGCCACAATCCTCCTATGTTTGCCTGTACCTCGGAAAAATAAATGCCGAACAAGAGGGGTCCCAGGACTGAGCCCTGTGGGACACCGCTTGTGACTGGCTTAGAGTCTGACATAGCTCCAGCAACTCTGACCCTGTGGGTTCTGTCCTTGAGCCAGTTTGCAACCCATCTTGTGACATATGGGTTTACATTTAAGCTGGTGAGTTTGTCTATGATGCCCGAGTGGGGTATTGTGTCAAAGGCTTTTGCAAGGTCAAGGTAGGCTGTGTGAACTGCCTTACCCTCATCAATGGCCTTAGTGACTGTTTCAAAAACGTCGACCAAGTTTAAAAGGCAGGATCTGCCCTTGCCAAAGCCAAATTGGGTAGGATCCAATGTCTTTAGGTCCCCAATGTCTTTGTTTATGAGTTCCATAATGATCCTCTCCATAGCTTTGCAGACCAGGCTCATCAAGCTTATGGGGCGGTAATTTCCAGGGTCCGTAGAAGCACCGCCTTTGTGAAGTGGGACCACTGTTGCCATACGCCACTCTTTGGGTACGTATCCTGTGGTAAGGCTAAGATTAAACAGCAGCCTTATGTGTGGGTTTAGTTCTTCTTGGAGTTCACGTAGCACACAGCCCGGGACACCATCCGGTCCCATTGATGCTGTGTTTTTAGCTTTAGAGAGGGCGGCTCTCACCTGGGCATCTGAGATGTTAGGGAGGCTACACTCTGCTGGGATAGTTATTTCTCCTTTTGGGGGGAGGGGGAGGAGAAATTTGCACTGAACCTGTCTGCCAGAATGTTGGCAATGTCAGTGGGTTCAGTGTATTTTGTGTCATTTTGGGCTAACTCTGAGCATATCTGGGAGTTTCCACCCAGGTTTCTAACATAGCTAAAGAAGGCCTTGTGATTGTCTTTTGTGTCATTTGCGATTTTTCTCTCAAAGTTGGCCTTGGATGATTTTATGAGTGATCGTAGTTTTTTGCTAGTACTGATCAGAGAAGCCTTCCCTTTTAGGGATTTTGCTCTGTCGTGTAGTAGCTTCCTCCTTCTGTTGTAAAGTTTGTTTATGGCTGGGGTCCACCAGACCGGTCGCCTGCCTTTGGGGGAATGGGTCTTGGTTTTATTTGAGATTGCATGATCCATGCATTCTTGAAGGTGCCCATAGAAGGCATTTGCAAAGGATTCAGCAGTGTGGGTTGTGGTTTCCACTGGCCCAGGGGCCTTGAAAGATACCACTTCAGTCTTAAGTAGTGTGAAGTTTGCTTTTGAGAAGTTCTTCACTGTGGTCTTTTGTGCAGGGGGTGGGGGCGGGATGTGGATTTCCAGTGAGATTAATTTATGGTCTGATCTTACCAAAGACGGATGTACTTCCGGTGTGGAGCATTTTGTCCCCATGTTTGTGATGATCAGGTCTAGTATATTGTCTCCTCTTGTGGGAATGGTGACTAGTTGTTCCATTGCATTTGAGTTTATGAATTCTAAGAACCTTTGGGCTAGGGTGTTGGGGCTTGAGTAATGTTCCCAGTCTATGTTTGGGTAGTTGAAGTCTCCCAAAATGATGGTATTTGGAGAGATATTCATACTCTCCAGTGTCTTCAGGAAGGCTGTGTGGGGTTCCTGAGTTTGAGAGGGTGGTCTGTAGCATGCTATAAACTGTAAGGCAGTTTTGCCTATGGTTAGTTGCACCTGGATAGTCTCCGATGCTTCGTGCGTTGTCACTAACCTGGAGGTGTGGGTATCTTTGATGAAAATGGATACTCCCCCTCCTTTTGTGGTTCTGTCCAAGTTTTGGAGCCGAAAAGCATGATATGAGGTAAAACCTGATAGTGCTGGGGTGCTCTCAGGAGCCTTGAACCAGGTTTCAGTCACTGCACAGACATCGATGTTCTCCATACTGAGGAGGGCTTCGAGGGCGTGCATCTTGAGGTTTAGACTTCTGGCATTGAGCAGCATTACCCTTAGTTTTTTTTTCCACTTGTGTTTTCTAGGGAGGTAGGTTTGTCATTTGAGCCTTGCCTAAAAAAGGCACTATGGGGGTGGCAAGAGCCTTTGCCAATATCCGGAAGCCCAGGGGTGACAGGTGCAAACCATCCCTTGCGAAGCAGCGTGGCTTGTCAAGCATGTCATCCCAAGCAGACAGACACTGGATCCCCTTAGAATGACACCAGTAATTAAGCCAATTGTTAAAACTGATCATTTTGTCTTTGTACTGTGGCATCATTCTTGGTGAGGGTAAGATGCTGCTCAGGGTCAGGGTCATACCGGCCTGGGCTACATAATCAGAGAGCTCCTCTATGTCTCTTTTCATGTAGTCCAGGGAGGTACGTCTCAGGTCGTTCACACCGGCATGTACAATGTCTGAGTCATATTTGTACTTGCTGTGGAGTGACCTGAGTGCTTGTGTTATGTGGCGGATTCTAGCTCCTGACAGGCAGCTTACTGTGACCCTCTCCTTGTTCAGTCTGGTGAGCGGGAAGTCAGTGTGCCTGACTATGGAGTCACCTATTACAAGTGTGTCTGGCATGTTGTTTGGCCTTAAGGGCTGTGACTGTTTAGCACACTGACTTTGTGAACTATGTGTTGCATTTGCTATGTCTTGAGGTGGTGGTTGCTTGGGTGTCTGCTTTGGAGGCCTCTGTTGTTTTGGTAAATTTTTAATCAGTGCCTCCGAGTATGTTTTTGTGTGTTTATGTGTTTGGTTTGCAGTTGTGATAGTTCTATGTGAGACTGGGTTTGTGGTGTGCATGGTTACCTTCTCCTCCTGACTGGTCTTGCCAGTACTGAATTGAGAGAGCTCAGCCTCCAGTTTGGCTATATAGTTGCATCTCTCGCATATATTTGTATTTGTTGGGAGGAGGAGAGGGTTGTCCATGTACATGAGGCAATTGTAACATTGCCTCAAGATTCCCAGATTCACCAGCTGAACAGGAGAGGACGCCAGCAACTGACCCTTCGACATGCTAGAAATAGTGAAAAAGATTGCTGTGTAACTGAGTCAGAAAGGACCTGTAGGGAAATAGGTATTCAACAGAATTTAGATGAATGAAGTACTTTTCGTTTGTTTAAGAGTGTTTTACCTGTATACAAAATGCTTTAGGAGCAAGTGCTGAGCTTTTCAGATAGAGTATAGGCTGTTTAGATTGCAAGTAGAACAGTTCTGAGGGAAAAATTGAAGAGCAGACTTGGCGGAGCCGGAAAAAGTTTAACCTTGTTTAACCAGCGCTATGCGCACGACCGCGCAAAGCCGTGCAAACGCGGATTTTAAGCAGTGAACTACAAAAGAGCTAGGAATGGTCCCAGACAACCAATTACTACAGCTTCTTGTGCTGAGGTCACTTCCCCCAAGGATAGGTAGGCTTCTCAAGGCTCCCCACTCCCACTGGTGAGCAAAGAAACTTCCTTTTATCCAAGTAAGGTAATGGACAACACAGGAACTACACCACAGCCCAGAATACAGCAGTGCCTGTATACTGGTCTAAACTAGTCGAGAAAGGCGGGAAAACAAGGATTATTTTTTTGGTTTTTTGGGGGTTTTTTTGCAGAAATACACAGAAGATGCAGAGACAGTGATAAATTAGTTACACAGGCTAGCACACTTTAGTGGGCAGCCTCCACAGTTCAATTAAATAAACAAACAAGCAAACTTTCGACTAAATTCGACTAAATGTAACTTTAAGTGCAGTTTTTAAAATAAATGCAGTAATCAGTAAAAAAAACAGTTCAGGCTAGTTTAAAGTAAGCAGCAGAAGCTATTTTCAGTGAAAAAAAAGCAGTGATACTTAAATCCAGAAGGTAGTCGCTTTTTCGAGTTCCTTGCTGCTAGGACCACTCTGTAAACCCACGTGGAGCTTGTCTGAGCAGTATAGCCAGAAAAAAATGCCCAGAGGTGGATTTTAAGCAGTGAACTACACGGAGACGGGAAATGGTCCCAAACAACCAATTACTAACAGCTTCTTGTGCTGAGGTCACTTCCCCAAGGGTAGGTAGGCTGCTCAAGGCTCCCCACTCCCACTGGTGAGCAAAGAAACTTCCTTTTATCCAAGTAAGGTAATGGACAACACAGGAACTACACCACAGCCCAGAATACAGCAATGCCTGTATACTGGTCTAAACTAGTCGAGAAAGGCGGAAAACAAGGATTATTTTTTTTGTTTTTTTTTTGCAGAAATACACAGAAGATGCAGAGACAGTGATAAATTAGTTACACAGGCTAGCACACATTAGTGGGCAGCCTCCACAGTTCAATTAAACAAACAAACAAGCAAACTTTCGACTAAATTCGACTAAATGTAACTTTAAGTGCAGTTTTTAAAATAAATGCAGTAATCAGTAAAAAACAGTTCAGGCTAGTTTAAAGTAAGCAGCAGAAGCTATTTTCAGTGAAAAAAAAGCAGAGATACTTAAATCCAGAAGGTAGTCGCTTTTTCGAGTTCCTTGCTGCTAGGACCACTCTGTAAACCCACGTGGAGCTTGTCTGAGCAGTATAGGATTGCTATTAACGTTAGTTTTGTATTGCATTAGGATTGCTATTAACGTTAGTTTTGTGTTGCATTAGGATTGCTATTAACGTTAGTTTTGTGTTGCATTAGGATTGCTATTAACGTTAGTTTTATATAACTTTGATTGTTGCTTCTTATTGTTAATGCTTCCGTGTCTTTTCTTATTGACTTGCATTCTTCCAAAAATTATTACATTTCATTAAGTAATTTATGCAAAACAGAAAGATTTTATTGTTTCTATTTTATATAACCATCACATGCCAAATTATATAAAGCTCATTTTATAAACCTAGCTAACGTTTTTGCCAAGGTATACTTAATTTCATTAGAATTCCCAATACTTTTGGTATATATGGCTTGAAATATTCTACTAAAGTAAATTCTTGTGATTTCAGGCAAATTAGTTTTGGAATGAGTGATGGAGATTTTTAAAATTTTAGTCTTGATTAAATTGTACATACCTTTCCCTGAATATTTGATGTTAATTATGTTGTCACTTATACATACCACTATGTACTTATCAAAATCTGGCATTTCAAGTTCACCTTGTGTCTTTGGGGATATAATTTATTAGGTTCATGGGTATATACTGGGCTAATGACCAGCAGTGCTTTTATAAGCATGGCCATGCAACCCAGCCCAATCGCATCCTCTCATATCATGTGCATCCAAATTGGAGGGGTATGTTTGTTAGTGGGCTGCTAAAATGTTATGGGTATGTTAGTTAGGGAAGGTTTGCTGTCAGCCTCTATCTACAGGAAACATGAGGGCCTGCCTGAGGGGGAGGTGAGTTTTTGATTTCCCATCCACTGTTAGTTAGGAATGTTTACCATTAGCTTCTGCCTGTTACAGACATGGCTACCAATCCTGGGATGAATTTACTATTTCTCATCCAATCCTCAAGGCTACATTTGAACAGATTAGGGATAGACTCTATTTCACATGGATAGGGAACCTATTCTAAAGCATGGGGATCCTTTGGGATACATATTTGTCTTGCCTGGGAAAGTGGTAAGGTTTTTGTATCTGATGAAGTTCCATTTTTCTTGAGTGTGAATAAAGGGAACAAAAGTGCTAATTACATTACTCTGCCTGTTGTCTGGTTCTTTCAATGAAGAGTTATCCTGTGTTATATGTATGCAATTGTATGTGACTTCAGACTATTTTGAACACTGGTGTATGTTTAGTGCACAGGGTACTTGACCAGGTGAGGACCTTGACACGTAGTATATACGGGAAGTTGGCTCTGAAGAGAGAAACTGTAAACAAGATTACACAGAGAACTGATCTTTGAGGTGACAAATGGAAGTGGATAACTCTATGTCTATGGAGAGTGCCAATAATGAGGACAATGTGAATTTAACACAACTGCTGGCTCTGATAACTCAAATCAACACCAAAGTAGACTTGGTATGTTCCAGTAGAATTAAAGACTCTCATGTATTTAGTGAAATGAGCACTAAAGCCCACAATAACAGAAATAACTCTCAGGGAGAATTGCAAGAAGCAAGGGCGTCCTACTCAGGGGCATTACGAAGAGGAGCGAACGTTAATGGAGTAGGCAAAGTGAACGAAAGAGGAACAGCAGGAATGGGTGGTCCCCAACCAATGGTAGATGGAGAATTCCTTACCTGGTTGAACAGAGAGCTGGTTACATCATGGAATGGGTACGGGGTCAGAAAAGAGATAATGATGACCCTGTTTCTAATTTTAAACAAAAGGTGTACAAATTAGAAAAGACCTTGAAAAAATATAGAGGGCTGCAACTTGACAACATGTTTTTCGAGGACTGTATCCAGCTAGGAAGAGTACTGAAGGGGCTGAGAATCTGTAAGTTCCCTAATAATATCCAGAGTGGTTTGGTCCTTCATCGGGAACTACTAGAGTTATTTGACCGGACAGGCTTAGATGCCATGCGGTTGCTGATAAAAGACAATCAAAGAGTTATGGACACCTTAAAGGAAGAAATAATGGTCTTGCAAAAATAAATAACCATGCATAGACTGTATGAGTCTAACATTGGGATTTACAATACCATTTTTCCACAAGTTGAGCAACATGAGATTAATATTAAAAAGAAAAAAGAGAAAAAGCTGAGACGAGACCAAGAGGAATATGAACAAAAAAGGGCTTACCCGATTCCAGGTTCAAGTGGCCACTCGAGTGTGTCATTTGTGGAAATGAATGACGAGGTAATAGAAATCCAACCAGGTGAGGAGACTGAAGAACCAGAGGTATTCAGGGAGCAAAGGAAGGGGTTGGAACAGGATTTTCGACCATCACAGAGGAGGTCTGCACATCTAAAAAACAAATATGGTTCCTGGACACCCAGGAACAAAAACTAGAACTAGAAAGAGTTTTGAGCCTTATATTGACTTTCCCTGTACTGAGGCACTGGATGGGACTGTTGGTAATGAACATTTGGGGAACAAGAATTATGCAAGTGTTCTAAATATGACAAATGAAAGTGCTGTTAGTAACAATGTTCTTTTTGAGCTGAAAGGTTCAGAAGTTAACAACTTAATTAATGATGTAAGTTTTAACAGCTGTATGGAAGAAATGTACAACAATATTGGTTTAAATGTGGAAAACATTAATGTCAACAATGAGAATAAAAGTGATATTATACGGGGCTTAAAATCTACAACTACAGTGGGCTTCCATTAAATAATACTTATGGAGAGCTGTTTACAAAAGGGTTTAGTTTTATCCCCAGAAAACAGAATCACATGGTTAGTACAATCTTGGATTTGAAGATGTTTGCAAGGGCCATTAACTTGAAACTGGTAATGGAAAATGGAAAAGAGAGGGAAGATAACAGAGTGACCCTAAAAAGAAGAAGTACATACAATCACCCTTTATTACCCCCAGTGGCTCTATTTGAAAGACTGAATGAGACTGAGAACAGAAATTTAACAGGGAATAGTAAACAGTCTGACTAAAATTTAACAAAAGAAGAACAAAAAGTATTAACAGAGATAATGAGGAATCATGAAATAAGAATAATGAGGCTGGACAAGGGGGTGGGGTAGTCATAATAAGTCACCATGACTACACCAGTAGAATGATGAAATACGTGAATGATAGCTCCTATTTTAGTACAGCGTCACTGAATGAGATTATCATCTTTAATGTAAGACTGGATATGACGCTTAAAGAACTATTTCAGGAATACACATTCAGTGAAGATGAAGTAAAATATTTGAAAGTTAAAAATCCTGTAACCCCTTCCTTTTTGGGGATCCCCAAAATTCACAAATCATTAGGGGATCCACCAATGAGACCTATAGTGGCAGGAAAGGGGGCTAAGACAGAACCCTTAGCGAAAATGTTAGATTTCAACCTAAAGGTATTTTTTGAGAACAAAAAACATGTGTTAAAAGATTCCTGGCACCTGTTAAAGTGCATGGTGAAAAATAAGTTTAAGGAGAAAATAATCTTTTTGAGTATAGATGTCAAGGACCTTTTTTTGAGTATTCCACATGAAGAAAGAAAGGAATACTTTCAGAAAGCTTTAAAGAAAGGCACTAGATTTTCACAAGACACAATTTACGTATTAGCTACCCTTATGGAATTAGTTTTGAAAAATAATTTTGTATGGTTCTAGGGGGAATACTTCAAACAAATCCGTGGGGTAGCAATGGGTTCAGCAGTAGCACCGGTGTTTGCCAATATTATTCTTTGGCAATGGGAAACCAAATATGTGTTAAATTCCAGGCTTAGGAAAAGTATATATAGATACTATAGATTCCTGGATGAAATTTTAATATTAAGGGAAGGTGAGCTCGAAGAGATAGATGAATTTTTGGAGTACATCAACACCTCTACAGGTTTTTTGAGCTTCACTGGTAAAATAGAGAATGAAGCAGGCAACTATTTAGACATCCACCTGTACAAAAACAGAAGGGAAGGATGTTATGAATCCTGTATATATATAGGAAGCCCACCTACTCAAATGGTTTTCTACACTTTGAAGGTGACCACCTCTTCTGGCGAAAAAGAAACCTGGTAAAGGGCCAAATGATTAGAACATCAAGATTAACAACAGATGATAGCAGGTTCAGAGAACAGTTGGAAGAATTAAAGGTCATGTTTAGAGTAAGGGGCTACCCTACCAGTGTGCTTGAAGGACAAGAGAGTTATGTAGTAAGTAAAAGAAATGAGTGTTACCCTCCATTACTGAAAGATCCAGAGAGTTCTATAGGGGTGAATAAAACAGAATGTGAAAGTACTTGTTGTGTATTACCACATGACCAGGCTAGTGTAGAAGTATGCACAATGGTATAAAAGAACTGGAATTGTATTTTTGGGGCATTTGGATTAACAGAAAAATTGGGTAATAAACTAAAAATAGTGTTCAGAAGGGGACCCAATGTTAAGAATTTGTTTGAAAGGAAGAAAAATAAGGACAGGATCCCTACAGGAAGTATGAGAAAATGTCATGGATGTAGGGAGTGTACTGTAATTATTGTTTATAATTTTACATATTTCTTCTTAATTTGTGATTATAATCTCATTTGTATCTTGTTACTGGAGAATTCAAATTGAATACTTCTTGTCCCTACACTGGAACACAACATATCTCCCAAGTTCATCCAGCCAAAATAATGTGTTTCTAAATGCATTATGGATCCTGTTTTAATCTACGCCAATCCTTTATCAGTTTTGTTTTCCTTATTTCTCTCTCTCCACACTGGACAATATTTATCATAATTTATAGTTAACATCTGAGTCAAGTCAGCTGGCAGTGTGAATATTGACTCTAGATAATCGTCTATGTTGATGTGATACCCTGACCCCTATCTCTAAAAATGGAAAAAAGGAATCATGGATGGCTGGATCTGAGGCAAAATATTAACCCGTTGCTCTTGTCCCATTAACTACAGCTTTTCTTGTATTAAGTAATATATATATATTATGCATTGTCATATAATTACATACACAAGTTTTAAACTCATCCAATTTAATGAATAAAGAAAGTGGTGCATTGTTATCTACATAGACATCGGTTATTTTGGTCTGCATATAAACTCTGAAAGGTAATAAACTGAGGCAATATGCCAACATCTTTCTGAAATAAATTTCTTTTTGTCATACCTTATTTCTACACTAATTAGACAGTGATCAGACTGTAATAAGGATTTAGGGTCATGAAATGTCAGTATCTGCATTATATATATCATTAGAAACATGATTCTTTTCTTAGTTTTGCTTAGTGGGATATGTGTGTGTTTCTTTCTAGTACTGAAAGTGTTGTTCTCCATCCATCATACAGCTTTACATTTTGTAAAAAAATGAACAAAGGGTATCCATGTTTTATATTATAAGTCAAAACTTTTGGGGAGATGGCAGTCCAATCTCTGGCAATCAAAGCTAATGTGTTTCTCATCTCCTGCAACCTTTCAGAAGTGTGTTCCAGAAAATAATGATATCCAATAAAAGGTGCATAAACACTGTAAAAAGTGAACTTACATGAGTCAGTGTCCAAACATGCAAAAATGGTTCCAGCCTTTGTACCATAATACAGTTTCTCTGTTTATAATGAACAGATTTTATGATTATGGCTATACCTGCTATTTTCACTGATCCAAAATTACAGTAAATTTTCTTTGCCCATTTATATTTAACCTTCACTCACACTGCTCATTATCCCAATAGGTTTCCTGAAGCAGGAACATTCATTCAAATCTGCATTTAACATACTTTATCTTTTTACATAATTTAGAACATGCATGAGCACCATTAATTTTTAAACAACCAATACTAAATACTGACATTATTTCAAAAAAACAAAATATTAGATAACTTACATTGCATAGTTGAGCACAAAAGAGTCAAAGTAATCTAAGCCACCACACCCATGCTGAAAGTAAGGAAACAGTGAAAACAGAATAAAAGAAAAATCTCGTTAATGTCCAAAATAGGCCGCTGTTGTTAACCACTGAGGGGTGAAGCAAGGCCAATGTTCATGCAGACTTGGAGCTTCAAATAACTCCCAGTCTGGACAGCTTGTTCTTAGCTTCTGTCCCAACAGAGAAGGTCAAAGGGACTTTCTGCCAAATTATTTTAAGTATGGCTGGAAAAATAAACAAGAATTTAATGCTTTCTTCCACAAAGGTAGGCTTATATCTATGAAACTCTTCCTTTGGCTATCTATTTCATAAGGCAAACCAGCAAAAATGGAAAGTTGGTGGTCATCTTATAAAAATGTTTCATTGTCACAGTCGAGTTGTAGGATCAAACTCTGTGGATATGATGGATCTCAAAATGTGTTTTTTGCTCAAGGTTTGACATTTGAATAATTTTGTGTAAAAGTTTCAAGACTTTTTTGAGTATCTCATATTTCTGGTATGTCACAAACACAGATATTCTTTTTCCTAGCATGTGTCTCAAAATTCAGTAACTGCTCTCTTACCTGTTTATTTTCTCTCTCTTTCTCTGAATGAGATACACTTTCCTAGATTTGTTCATAGTCAGAATTTAAAACTGCAATTCTGTCTTCAATATATTTTATGTGTTCGGTTTCTATAGCCTGCTGCTTTTGTAAATGCAATAATGACTTTGAACCTGAGTCTCTTGATTTGTGGTTATCTCCAAATGTTCATTTTTCACAATTAAATAATAGTTTTTCCATGATCATTGCAACAGTATCTATGTATTCAATAGAACTGCTCTTCCTCTTATGGCTACTGCTGTAAAATTGTCTTGAAGTTGCCTTCAGCAAGGGATTTCCAGCTAGTTGTTTAAGTGGTTTGTGGTAGCATTACACTTGTGGGACTCTTCTACTGTGTTTTTACATTAGGAGGACTGAGTTTATTAATCTTGTGGCAGCAGGTCTTTGCCTAGTCTATCTGAGTTGAGAAATACATGAAAGGACTCACAGTGTTGTCATTTTATTGGCCAGAGAGTTCATTAGCTAGTTTTCTCTTTTTTCTATGCTACTACAAGTGCTGTGCATTTGCGTGGGTTAGCAGTGCCTTTTACAGTAGAAAACACCTAGAAAACAAATGTTCTCTATAGAATGGTCCATAAAAGTGTACTGTGTAAGGCAGAAATGTAGAGCAAATATCTTAACCATCAACAAGCTTAGAGAAGCTAGTTGGACATCCAGTGGCAATACCTATAGATTTAGTAGAATTCAGTAAACATTAAAGTTAGTAGAATATAGTGCTGTTTTGCATAATGTGCCCCAACAAAGCACCCTTAATAGCCTTCTAACCCCAATGCACCACCATTTGTAGCTTATCAGGCAAAGGACTGGACAGTATGGATCTTCAATGTTCTAATTTATCTGTAACCAGCTTCCTAGATATCAGCATCTTGAGACACTGTATCAGTTGTTTCGTGTTTACAGAGAACCACATAATCCTTCAAGAAGAAGACACAGTATGTGAGAGGAGTACTTATGCAATGACACTGGAGGCTAAACTCTTGCATACAGGTCCACATCAGGTTGTCAAAACCATGCAGACAACACCCACCTCACATAATGCACAACACACACATAGACTAGCATATGCTGAGGCACTTAAAAGCACTCTTCCTAAGCAACAAAGACTGCCTAGATCACCCATTGTCAAAGTTATGCCTCAACAAGCTATAAGGCAATCCGAAAAAAAACACCACAGATACTGTCACTGTCAGTGGAGCCCAAAACATAGAGCTTTTAAGACAAGTAAACACACTTCCAAGGAATTTCACCATAGGGGGCACCATTATAACATATGAGCTTCTGAGGCAACAAACACACTTCCAAGGAATCTAACCATAGGGGACACCATTGTAAGATATACTGATGCCCATCTAACTGGGTTGAACAAGGAGAAGAGAAATGTTACTTGCTTTTCTGGAGCCGGGATCCACCAAATTAAAGGACAAAAGACAAGATGTCTGTCATATAAACAGGCCCTGCAGAATAGACAGGTGTGTATCCCAGAGATTTATACTTCTCTAGAACAGGCTCCCTGTCTATGTGAAGCAGGTTTCTCCCTAACCCAATTCAAGTGTAACTTGGACAGTTGGGTGGGGAACAGGGAATTCATCCCTGGTTTGGCACCTTCATCTCTAATGGGCATGGGTAATTTGTAAATGGTTCACCTCCCAAGACCCTGCTTGTAAATGTTTTACCTCCCAAGCCCCGGATTACACTTATCAAGGGTAGCAGAATTTGTCAGGGATTTGGGATGCATGGCTTAAATACGTCCTAGAGGGTCATTAGCTTAGTACACACCTATGAACCTATGAAAAAACAAGCTCTCACATCATTGCTGCATCGCATTTTGTATGGCATGGAGACCTAAGATTAAGGACCAAGCTGGTGTTAAAGCTATTAAATGTGGCAGAAGCAGCTTTTTCAGTACTTTCAGCCTGAGATTAATTTCTTTTATCCAATAGACTAGTGCCTGCTACATTAATAAATGTGCAGCGTCAGAAGTAGTTGAAGCAAGTCATCGATTTTTATTTCTTCAGTTAAACATCTGAAAAGAGTTTGAATATTTTTAGGGGCCAGAATTTTCGCCACTCTGGAATCTCCTTTTTGTTTTTGTAGCTTACCGCTGGTGGATTGTGTTTCCATTTCACCTGCAAACTTAACTTGTTTGTACATCTGCTGGTAGTGCATTCCTGACACCTCCCCAAGCACCCTCTCCAGCTGCACTGCATATATAGATATATATATATACACACATGTATGTATATATATATATATATAGATAAGCAGGCCTGCTTATCAAATGCTGCTTTTGCAACCAAGTGAAATGCTCTATTATTTTACCAACAGCTCTCTTTTTCAGTTTTATACTGCATTCTGAACAAGGGTACTAAATTGGTGGTTTTAGTGGGTAGAAAATACAGTTTCTTATCAAATGTGGACTGTGATCCTTTGCTACCTGAATAATTTCCTCACAATAGTTTCCATTTATGAAGTGAATGCACTTCTGCTGCCAGTACTTGATGAAGTGATTACTGTCTGCAAACTGAGTCCTGCTTTGGTTCTTCTTTTACTTTCTGCCTGTATATTTGTCTCCTTTAACTCTGAGAAATATCACACTCATCCACTCATGCATGAATCGTGCCATCCCAAATAGAACCAAGATGCTCTCCTCCAAAAAAAGGAAGCCAATCTGGTGGTCCCCTGCCATAAACAAACTTTACAACAAAAGGAAGAAACTGTTGCAGAAAAGAGGAAAATCCCAGGATCCAAAAAACTCCCTCACCAGCCCCAGTAAGAAGCTGAGATCCCTCATAAAATCCTCCAAAGCTAGTTACGAAAATAAAATTGCCAAAGATTCCAAAGACAACCACAAGGCATTCTATAACTATGTCAAGAATCTAAATGGCAATGTTCGGATCTGCTCTGAGCTAAAACAGAATGGCATTAAATATACTGATCCCAAGGATATTGCCAATATCCTGGCAGATCGATTCAGTGCCAACTTCACCCACTTTCACCCCCTAAATGACCCATCTCAATACCGGAAGATTGCCAAATTCCGGTAATAATGGCCACACAGGTAAAAAACGCACTCTCCAAAGCTAAAAATACAGCATCCATGGGAACAGATGACATCCCGGGCTGTCTACTACATGAACTAAAATATGAACTGGCACCTCACCTAAGTGTCATGTTTAATCATAGCCTCACCTCAGGTTTCATGCCCACTGAGTGGCGCAGAGCTACAGTTAGCCCACTCCACAAGGGGGGATCCACCTTGGATCACGGAAACTACCATCTCATCAGTCCGATGAGCGTTATCTGCAAGGCCATGGAGCGTATTATCATGGAACTTATAAACAAAGACATTGGCAACCTTCAAACACTGGACCCCACCCAGTTTGGGTTCGTGAAGGGCCGATCTTGTCTCCTGAACCTGATTGACTTCTTTAAATCAGTCTACAGAGCCATGGACAAGGGTAAGGTGGTCCATACAACTTATCTAGATCTCGCCAAGGCCTTTGACACCATTCCCCACTCTGGAATCATAGGTAAACTTACTAAGCTGGGCATTAATCCCTACGTCACCCAATGGGTTGCCAACTGGCTTACTGACAGAACCCACACTGTAAAAGTGGCCGACTCCAAATCCAGCTACAGACAAGTGACAAGTGGAGTACCTCAGGGTTCAGTCCTGGGACTGCTCTTGTTTGGCATCTACTTCTCTGAAGTACAGGCCAGCACTAAGGGACTCTGGCTAACAAAGTTCGTAGATGACTGCAAACTGGGAGCTATTATTGAATCCCTAAATGATGTGGATACTCAATGCCAAGAAATGTATAGTTATCCCCTTTGGGAAAAAACATGTACCTGTGAATTACCACATAGGTGGTAGTACACTAAACAACAAAAGTGTAATAAGAGACTTAGGGACACAGGTAGACAGTGGTCTCACCTTCGATAACCACATCGCCACAACAGTCAAGAAATCCTTCTATGTGACACACCTCATCACTAAGGGCTTTTCATCCAGAAAAAAGGAGGTCATTGTCCCACTGTACTCATCCCTCATTAGACCCATTATAGAATACAACGCCCCATTTGGTATGTACCTCTCAAGACATCTGCAACAACTGGAAAGGCCGCAGAAATACCTCACTAAAAGAATCACAGCCCTAAAGCAGATGACCTACGCTGACCGCCTTAAAAAACTCCAGCTATACTCTGTCACATATCGTCTACTCAGAGGCGATCTCTGCTTAACATACAAGGCCATGTCAAACCCAGAGCTGTTGGACATGCTACACTTAAAGAAATCCCAATCCCTTAGAGCCACATGCTCCAGGGTTCTAAACCTTGTCATCACAATAAACAAAACATGCTGGAGGGATAGGTTCCTGACCCAGAGACTCCCCAGACTCTGGAATAGACTGCCCATACATGTCAAGCAGAGTGCCTCTTTGGCCCGCTTCAAAAGGAACCTTGACGATTGGATGGGAGAAAGGAAATTCACCCCGGGGATCAAGTCAGTCGCCCTGCTAGGCAGGTGTTCAGGGAAGTAAAGAGTGTGGGAAGAAATAGCCAGGGAATTGTTATGGCTAGGCTTGTATAGGCCCTAGGGCTGATAGCCTAGTACCAACCTATGAACCTATGAACACATATAAATCATCAGTAATAAGTGCAAGAAAAACTCAACCAAGCTGGAGTCTTTACTGTATAATACCTTAAACCTCCTGTAATGGAAGCGCATGGGATATATGCAAATGACTCCTTTAGGCCATATTACTGTTTCAGCTGCATGGCTTCTGAATGTCAGTGACTTTTACATATTAGTTTTCACTTTAAGTCTTTATAGTTCCAAACAGACCAACAAAATCAAACAAAAGGTGAGTAGAAATACATAGTTTAAAACCCATCTGATGTCGATAAAGATTAAGGTGGATGCAAAATATCCCAAACAACATCCAAGCAAAGGGTAAAAAGGTTTCACAGACAAAGCATTAAGTTAAAACTACAAAAAAGGACTCAGCTAAGCTAGAATTGTTACAGTGTAATACTTTAAACCACCTGTAGTGGAGACCTATGGGATATATGCAAATGACCTTTAACTCATTACAGCCGAGTGACATCTCCAGGCGTTTCTGCAGTTACACCCTACTGCTCCTCTAGGCGTCAAATATTGCCTGTTCATATTTGCATTAATAATTCCAAAACCATGTTACATACAAGGTATCAGAAAATTTTATCTTGAAGCATACATGATAGCAAACACAATTGTATTGATATATGACCTCTGTCAATGGGTATTTGTTAAAAATGTAAGGTGATAACTTCAGTTTTTAAATGCTGAAGCCACGCCCACTAGGGGTTAAAGATACACACTCAAAAGAGCTCTACTGGAGGGAATACCAGTGTTTCAGCTGCATGGTTTCTGAATGCCTATGACTTTTTACTTTTTAAGTCTTTATGGGAATAGTCAGGCCAATAAATGGATTTAGTAGCCAGGACATAACCGTCATCTAGACAACCATAACAGGGTTTTCCCCTTTAAGCCCTAAGACTGCACAGCACATGCATATTGGTCTACAATGGGTATGAATGAGACTGCCCCCCAGCCCCACCCCTTAAGATAGACCCCTCTTTTAATTCCACTGAAAACATCCAGAACTCTCCCTCCCAGCCCTCCCCCTTACACTGTACAGGTAGCTACGCAAACTCTGATTACCTGGGATTTAGTCAGGGCTTTTCCTTCAATGACACAAAGAGGAGTTATTTAGTTATTTAGATAAATTGTGTGTGTGTGTGTGTGTGTGCGTGTGTGTGTGTGTGTGTGTGTGTGTGTGTGTGTGTGTGTGTGTGTGTGTGTGTGTGTAAGTGTCTGTGCTGTGGATGAAGATATATATTTTTTGCACTGAAGAATTAAAGTGAACGAGAAATACATTTCATGTTTTATTTTATTTTTTTTCTTTACTTTTTTCTTAATTTAAAATAAGCATAGATTTGGATTTGGGGCAGTGTTCAGTGTTTTGCTGATATCTTGTTGATATCAATGGCTATGTAGGGTTTCCAGGCATAACAGTAGAATGTAGATAATGTAGATAAACTATTGATAATGTGTCCAGAAAGTGCGCACAAGGTTTACTATAGCAATATATCTATATCAGTAGCTATATAAATATCTGATATGATAAAGCTCTTTTAAGGATAAACACACTCATCTATTTATTTTTCTGTAAAGAAGTTTTGATTTCTAAACAAGTCATAATTGCTTGATTGCTCTGAAGTCTCAGCGGAGCTTGTCTACAGTGCATGTTTTTTTCTGATGTTTAGGATACTTAGCCATCAGCTTTGTTGCTCACAAGTACCAGTTTTCCTGTTGTCTACTATATCTATATATAGTTATAGATACATATATCTTTAGCATGTCTATAGCATAAAAGATAACATGCAATTCATCAATCACAGCTGGTTGGCTCATTCTTCATTGAGCACTACAATAGTATGAGTCACCTACCTGCTGGATCCATTTGAAAGCCTGATTGGGTGACACAGCAAGTTGTGAGTTATTGAATTGTGATCAATATTCAAGATATCAATATTTAAGCTATGGAACACTAGTGAAGGTAAGTGTGTGTGTGTGTGTGTGTTTGTGTGTGTGTGTGTGTGTGTGTGTGTGTGTGTGTGTGTGTGTGTGTGTGTGTGTGTGTGTGCGTGTGTGTTTATGTGTGTGTGTGCATTTGTGTATATATTTGTGTGTGTGTGTGTGTGTGTGTGTGTGTGTGTGTGTGTGTGTGTGCGTATGTGTGTGTGTGCACGTGTGTGCATGTGTGTGAGCGTATGTGTGTATATGTGTGTGTGTATATGTGTGTGTGTGCGTCTATGTGTTTTTGTGTGTGTGTGTGTGTGTGTGTGTGTGTGTGTGTGTGTGTGTGTGTGTGTGTGTGTGTGTGTGTGTGTGTGTGTGTGTGTGTACATATCTGCTGAGCCTGGAGAAGCACACTGCTCATTGTAGTATTGGGTCTTCTACGGTTACGTTTATTAAAAGACATGTCATATAAAGGTATGAGGAATTCAGAAATACAGAACAGGCAAGCAAACTAAAGAAAGGTCCTCAATAACAACTAAAAAGAGCAAGTGAGTCTTAGGTGTATATTATGGATACTATCCATGTAGGGAAGTAGATTCCTGACTTCTGGAACCAGAAAGAAAGGAGTTCTGGAGAGAAGTCTCCAGGGAGCTACATGTGAAAGACAAAGGCAGTCTGGAATGTATCCCTGGCATCTGAAAAGTGATAGAGCATCTTGTCCTGCACTACAGAAACTCTGCCTTTATACTAAAGTATATGAGTTCTGCAGGGAGACGGCAATCCCCACTGGATGTGATTTCTGAAATTCCTACTTGGTGTAACTACTGTAAACACTCTGAAAAGCAGTGTGTCACCTCGATGGGATTTATTAAAGTGACACAGAGAAAAGGCTGTGAGACCCTCTACCTTTGTGACTTACCTATTAAATTAGGCATTGTTTGTGGCTGTGTTACAAAGGCCAAGTGAATTGACAAACTCTTTCTGAGTTATGTATTCTGTGGCAAAATAAGTAAGGCAAGCTGCGGTTTGTCTTCATTCTACTGTATTCTTTCTCAAAACAACATTTATGTTGCCTGAATGAAGCATTTCAGTTCACCCTGTTAAAACAAATAATAGTCTGTTTCTTGATATAGTCTGTCTGATGGTCATCATGTACAAATTTTTGAGCAGCCTGCCCAAATTGTCAAAGTACAACACCCAACAAATGATTTAAGAATCCTTTGCTGTTTACTCACTAAGTTCCCTTTTGAATGGATATTAATGGACATAGTGGGTCCACCTGTGCAATCTTCAGTTTCTGTTCTTATTTGCTTTAATGTATTTTGAACAAGGGGGACACATATTTATTGTATTGCATATACTAGCAGTTTCTGTATAGACTTCCTTTGGCATTTCAACAGGAGTATTTTAAGAAAAGTGTCAGACTATCTTGCCCTTCCACCTAGAACCAAATCTTAGTTCTGTTTGTGTCATCTAAAACTCTATTTTTAATAGGGCTCTGTATATATGTCAGAACTTATTCTCCCCATAACTTATATAGTTCTTTAAGCTGGGAGAAAATTTTGACTAATGATTACCTCATAAGACAAATTTGTCATTACAATTACATGATGTAACATTTTACCTAAGAGACCCTGCATTTTACTTGTCATACAGGCAATTCCCTGTTGTCTCCATTTACATACATCACTTCAATTTTCTGTATATTATCTAGCTTATACTTGTATACTTGCAAATATATTGTACTTTAACTAGTGTAATCATTCTTCCTGAATCCAAGAATCCTAATAATTATTTCCCTTTTGCTACGATGGTAACTTTCACATGGTTGGAAGTAAGACAATGACAGAATATAAATACAAAACTCCTTTAGAGTGATAATGCCCTGACTGACTATAACCTAAGTGACACAGGTTCAGCCAGTGGCTCAGGCATCTAAGATGCTAACAAGGGTGGGATGGTCTGACCCACAAGATATACCTGAAACGGACCTGCCTCCAGCTATCACAAAAGCACAATCAAAAGCTAAACATACTGCATCAATGGGTCCTACCAATATCCCTGGATGCATCTTAAATAGCATGAGGCATGAGTCAGCCATACCCTTAACAACACTATTCAAACAAAGCATCCATACAGGTTTTGTACCACACGAATAGAGAACAGTTACTGCATAACAGAGCACCTTCCACAGACACAGGCAATTACAGACCCACACATCTGACCAGCTTCATATGCAAAGCCATGGAAAGACATATCATGGAATTATTGAACAAGGACATAAGGGACCTCCAAACAATGGACCCATCTCTATTTGGATCTGCCAAGGGCAGGCCATGCTTACTCATCCTAGTAGATTTTTTTTTTAAATGGTCACCAAAGCAATGTGTGAAGGTAAAATGGTACACATCACATAACTTGAAATGGCCAAAGCTTTTGACACACTTTTCCACTCAGCCATTGTAGAAAAGCTAAATAAATTGGAAATAAACCCTTACATTACCAGATGGATTGCAACTGTCTCACAGATAGGACACAGAAGATCAAAATAGAGGAATCCGTATCCAAAAAGAGATCAATCACCAGTGGAGTCACCCAGGGTTCAGTACTTTGTCCACTCCTGTTTGAATTCTCATTGTCATCATCAACAACCCCCCTTTTACCCATTTTTACATGGGGTCAGGGTGCTGTGTCATCTATCACCCTCACTTGAATCAATGCCACATTTCTGCCTTCTTTGACAATCATGCCTGACTTCTGCAGAACTTCTTTCACAAAATCTGTCCACCTCCTTGTTGTGGACACCTGCATTTCCTCTTACCTTCTTCCTGTCTGTCCCCAATCTTCTTCACCAGATTGTCTTCTGTTTTCCTACACACATGCCCAAACCACCGTAATCTGTTCTCTTTTATTTTTTCAGCAATCGGAGCTACTTTGGCTTCTGCTCTTGTCTCCTCATTTCTTCATCTGTCCCACATTGTGCATCCTACCACCTTTCTCAGGCAGATCATTTGCATCATGTCTAGCTTCCTCATCTTCTTTTACTGCCCAGGTTTCTGTACCATACAGTAGTCCTGGTCCCACCGCTGGTTTGTACACCTTACACTTCAGCTTCCTTGGTATTTTTTTGTCATATACTACCCCTGACGCCCCTAATGTTCTGTGCCACTTTGGATGCAGCCCCTCTGATTCTAGCTTTGACCTCTCTTGGATGCAGCCCCTCTGATTCTAGCTTTGACCTCATTTGGATGCAGCCCCTCTGATTCTAGCTTTGACCTCTCTTGGATGCAGCTCCTCTGATTCTAGCTTTGACCTCACTTGGATGCAGCCCCTCTGATTCTAGCTTTAACCTCACTTGGATGCAGCCCCTCTGATTCTAGCTTTGACCTCTCTTGGATGCAACCCCTCTGATTCTAGCTTTGACCTCACTTGGATGCAGCCCCTCTGATTCTAGCTTTGACCTCACTTGGATGCAGCCCCTCTGATTCTAGCTTTAACCTCACTTGGATGCAGCCCTTCTGATTCTAGCTTTGACCTCACTTGGATGCAGCCCCTCTGATTCTAGCTTTGATCTCACTTGGATGCAGCCCCTCTGATTCTAGCTTTGACCTAACTTGGATGCAGCCCCTCTGATTCTAGCTTTGACCTCTTCATTCAGAATTCACTTCTCCTCAACCACCCCTCCCAGAAACTTGAAGCTGTTAACCTGTTCTACTATCTTCTCTCCTATCTCAGTTCTCAGCTTCTTCTGATTTCCCCAATTTTCTACCATTACTACTGTCTTATCTGTACTCAATTTCATCTCATATGCCTTCAGTTTTGCATTCCATTCTTCTATCCTTTGTTATAGTCCTTGCTAGGAGTCTGTCTGTAATGCTACATCATCTGCATACAACAACTTAGTTTATCGGTCCCCTCCAACCTGCTTGCTAATGTAATCCATCAACAGTATGAACAGCAGTGGGCTCAGATATGAACCCTGGTGCACACCCACTCCCACTGGAAACCCCTCTGTGAGACCAAACATTATTCATACTTGAGTGACTGGGCCCCTGTACATAGCCTGCACTAATTCTACCAATGTTTCTGGGACTTTGAACCACCGCAGTACTGCCCAAATCAGCTTTCTTGAGACTTTGTCACATGCTTTCTCCAAGTCTAGGAATGCCCAGTTGGACTCTTTCCTCATCTCTAGCTTCTTCTCAACTAATTGTCTCACTGCAAACATCGGGTCAGTTTTGCTGCTTCCTGATCTAAATCCGAACTTATTATTTCCCATCTTACTTTCTACTGTTCTGCGTATCCATTTATCAATTATCCTGTTTAGAACATTCATGCAATGTGACAGGAGTTTGATACCACTGTACTGCCTACAGTTGTGGATGTCCCCTTTATTTGTATACACCTGGAATATGCATTTCTGTCCACATTGCTAAGAGCACCCTGAGGAGCAATCTCCCCCCTATCTCACCCAGCATCTTTATCATATCTGCTGTGACCTCATCTGAGCCTGCTGCTTTCCCTGACTTCATCTTCCTTAGTGCTGTTCTTACTTCTTCTAGGGTGGGCTCCTCTTCTTCTCTCATCATAGGCTGTGTCTAGGGCAGAACAGGCATTCCTAGACTTGGAAAGGCCTCAGAAATACCTCACTAAAAGAATCACAGGCCTAAAGCAGATGCCCTACAATGACCGCCTTAAAAAACTCCAGCTATACTCTGTCGCATATCGTCTACTCAGAGGCGATCTCTGCTTAACATACAAGGCCATGTCAAACCCAGAGGTGTTGGACATGCTACACTTAAAGAAATCCCAATCCCTCAGAGCTACACACTCCAGGGATCTAAACCTTGTCATCACAATAAACAAAACATGCTGGAGGGATAGGTTCCTGACCCAGAGACTCCCCAGACTCTGGAATAGATTGCCCATACATGTCAAGCAGAGTGCCTCTTTGGACCTCTTCAAGAGGAACCTTGACGTTTGGATGGGAGAAAGGAAATTCACCCCAGGGATCACATCAGTCGCCCTGCTAGACAGGGGTCCAGGAAAGTAAATAATGTGGGAAGAAATAGCCAGGGAATTGTTATGGCTAGGCTTGTATAGGCCCTAGGGCTGATAGCCTAGTACCAACCTATGAACCTATGAACCTACAGCTTCTGTGGGGTTTTCTTCATTCAGAAGCTGGTGTAAATACTCCTTCCATCTGCCTTTGATGTTCTGTGGACTGGTGAGCAGGTTGTTGCTGGCATCCCTTATGAAGGGTGCCTGACTATCTTCTTTATCTTTCTGTCTTTGCTTTGCAATTTTATATAGTGTCTTTGTGCCACCCAGTGAGTCACTTTCCAGAAGCTAATAGAGTGCCTCTGTTTCACTGTTCTTTGCTATTGCAACTCCTTTCTTATCTTAACCTCTTTGTTAGCCAACTAGTATTCCTTCCTAGTTTGGCCCATCTTTTCTATCTCCCACTTTTTCCTGCATTCCTTCTTTCGTTTGATCACTTCCTGGACTTCTCCATTCCACCCCCAGCTTTCTTTATATACCTTATTTCCATACCTGGCAAAGCCACATATCTGTTCTGTACCCCTCACACATGCTGTTTTGAGGTGCTGCCATTCTTCTTCAATTCCACCAATTTCCTTCTCTTCTTGGGGTACTAGAGCCCTGAGTAATTCCTTAAATTTTGTATTTTCTCTATAGTCAACTTCCAGGTCTTCAACCTGGTCTCCGCTGACCTTAGAGCCTTCTCTGACCATTACTTGCAGATGACTGTGGCAACCAGTGGTTTCTGCTGTGGGCCTATTGTTTTGCTGCAGATGACTTTGCAATCACTGGTTCTAACCCAGCGCCCTTTCCTTGCTAGGATGAAGTCTACCTGGGTTTAATGTTGGCTTCTCTTGTATGTGATCTTGTAACTGTCTCTCTGTTACGATCTCTCTTTCTGAAACATGTATTGGCTACTGTCAAACAATTTGCCAGACAGAAGTCTAGAATGGCTTCTCCTTCTTTATTCCTGTTGCCCTACCCATATGGACCCGGACAATCCTCATATCCTGTTCTGTCTTTCCTGATATGTGTATTAACACATTATCAGCACCAATTCAAGCTCTCCTGCTTTATCTAGTAAATCCTGCAACTGCTGTCTGAATGCACTATTGTCCTGACTATCACAACCCTGCTTTGTGGCATAGACTGAGATTATGAGTACTGCCCTGTCATTACACTGGAGTCTGATTGCCATGAGTCTGTCACTAATTCTGATGACATCCCTCACTCCCTCCTGAAGCCTATCTCTCTACAATTTCCACACCTTTCCATCTTGTTTCTTTAATACATAGGATGTCCAGCCTCCTCAATATCGTCATGTCATTGAACTCCAAGCTACATCCTGTCAGTGAACGTACATTGAGTGTATCAGTCATTAGCTCATGTTTGGCAGGTTGATTGGATTTACATCCAGGATTCAATCAACAGAGCTATCCCAGGTAACCCAGGCTGGGCAGCTGGATATCGGTTGGCCAGTTGCTTACTGACTCACAACTACGCTTTACAAAAAAAAAAAAAAAAAAAAATATTACTTATATACTTGTAAGAATTGTCTTTTTTATATTGATCTGTCATATTAATTTCTTATGTTTCTTGGAGCTTTTCTCCCCGGGCCTCTACTGAAATGGACATGTATCCAGCTAGACTAGCCTGGTCAACAAATGTAAAATAAAAAAATAAAATTAATAAATTATGGCAGGTACATACATCCCTCCCACCATTAGCATTGTTCCCTGGTGTAGGTCAGGTCCTCAACCCACTTATCACTGGTAAATATCATGCCCATTTGGTGACACACAGTCTGTGATCCGTGTTCTCCTATCTTGAGGATACTGAGCAACACAGTAGATGAAAAAAGAGGATGGTCTATATAACTCTTACCCCTCTAGAGCACCATGTAGAGTCTCTACTGCTGCCCACAGCTCCTTTCATTAGTGAGTTTGAGATGGAACCATTCAGCATGTTTTTCATAGGGGAGAGGAACCCCACAGAGATACAGGGAGAACATGCAAAGTCTAAATAGGCACTGGCCAGAGGTCAGTTTTGGACCTTGTACCTTGTGCATGGGAGGCAAAGACCTCAACCATTATGCCAACTGGTCTTTAAAATGAAAGCCAATACCAAAGGGCTGTGGCTGACTATGTTTGCCAATGACTGCAAGCTAGGAGCAGTCATTAAATCCCAAGATAACTTAGCCAACCGAAAGGAATGTTTGTCCCAAATAAATAACTGGTGCCAAAATAATGGACTTAAACTAAATGCCAAACAATGCATTATTGTATCCTTTGGGAAATTATTGACCCCGGGGAACTACCACACTGACAATATGCCCCAAAGATTTGACCCAGTTATTTGGGATTTGGGAACTCTTGTACAGTGGTGTAACTTTCAAACTACATGTGTCAGCTGTCTTACATTGACCTAACTTTTGAATGTCTGTTAGCAGTCATAAGAAAGTCCTTCTATACTGCACTGCTTACAAACTAAGTGTTCGTGTCGATATTTGGGAATGTTATTGTCCTCCTTTTGGGAATGTTATTGTCCTCCTTTACTCAACCTTCATTAGGCCAATCATTGAGTTTAATGCCCCCTTTGGCATAGATTTGCACAGACACTTGACAACATGAACAACTGGAATCAAGGCCTAAACAATATGTCCTACAAGGACCAATTCAAAGCCCCGTCACAATGGTCTGTATCGTACAGACTGTCAAGAGATGATCTGTGTGATATTGATCAACCTCTTAGCACAGGAAATCTGAACAAAGCCTAAAGTAATATGGGAACAAAGGTCCAAAAATACCAACAAATTTAAAAGTTTGCTATTATAAACGTGGAAAGTTGTTAGAACTAGTTTAGAAAAATTATTTCAAAAGTGCATATTGCAATCTTGCTTTGATAATAAAATTATGGACCTGTTCCAGGCTCTTTTTGACTCTTTTATTACTCCTAGCTGCAGCACCTTTTGTGTTTCTTCACTAATAATCTGTCTGTAACACCTGAGCCTTAATATGCTGTCCTGGTGGCATAACAACATCATGTTGCATCTAGGTGGCCAACATATACCCTTCTTTCACTGAGCAAACTTTGTTTTTATACTGAGGTAAGGGCAGCTCCTCACCAACTTGTACTTCCGGTTCTCAATTATGGGTTCAGGAAAATTTGCTTTAAGGATCGCATTTTCCCTTCAAGGTTTAAGAGCATTGATATGGTAGATCTGTTTGGGGTTATGCTTCCCATGATATCTTATTTTATACTTAACATAACCTTTGTATAGAGGCCTTTCTATTTGGCCAAAAAAGTGTTCCCTGCTATTATAGCTGCAGTTCTGGGCTGCTTGAGCCTATTTCATATGCCCTTGAACAACTGGTATGAAACTAATTTCCTTTCTTGCATGTCAAAACATGTTCATTTACACAACTGAGAGGAACAACTTCTTCCTCAGAAACTTCCTTACCTATATCTAAAATCTTCCAGGGATGTCTGCCATAAAACATTTCATATGTCCTGCAATTTGTGGAAGCTGGTGCTACTTCCCCAATTGCAGCTATTAGGTATGGTAACAAGAAATCTCAGTTCAATCCATTACTATGCACAATCTGCTTTGCTATGGATTTTACGGTGGTAGTTAATTGTTCTTCTAGTCCATCAGTTTGTAGGCGTTAAACTGATGATCAAAGTTATCTAATTTTAAAGAACTAGAATAGCTCTTTCATTACTTTTCAGTTTAAATTTCTTTAGGTGCTCCAGCAAGAGAAAACATAAGTACTAATTCTTTAGCTATAACCTTCACAGATACCTCTCTTGAACAGACAGGCTCAGGGAAATGAGTGGCATAATCCACTGTCATTAGAACAAACTCATAACTTTTGATGTCTTGGTTAAGGGTCTAGCTATGTCCACAACTATTCTTTCTATAGTCGATGATGCTAATAGACACCAGAGACCAGGGACTGGAGCTGCCTTTGCCATGTTACCCATGTGTGCTAACACTAAGCTTTATCCCTGCTCCTACCCCTAACCCAACCTTACACATAATCTTTTGAAAAATGCTTTTCCTAATACTACTATTGCACAACATACTCATAAGCACTACAAATGTGCGCATTCACACACATGCACATGCACATTCTCACATGCCAGTACACATGCATTACATTAAAACTATCTCATTACATACCACTTATTCAAACCCTAACCTGCAAACATATACACTCACATCCTGTATGCAGGAATGTTTAGTATAATCAAAAGTTTCAGCACTAAAACACACAACCACTTACCATAACTAAAATCACATCCCTTACAAAACACAATCACATTCAGCAAACATCCATTTGACAAATCCGCATTTGATAAATGCTTCTTTCAGTAATCAAACCTACCAGAACACACTGTTGGCAATTCGAATGATTGACAAAGGTAAAAACATAATGGCTCCCATAAATGTGTGTGTGTGTGTGTGTGTGTGTGTGTGTGTGTGTGTGTGTGTGTGTGTGTGTGTGTGTGTGTGTGTGTATGCATGTGCGTGTGTGTGTGTATGTGTGTGTGTGTGCACACGTGCACGCACATGTCATATCATTCAACCTCTTAATCCAAGAAATCTGGACAAAGCCAAAACTATTGGTGGGACAAAATCCAAAAAATAGGAACGTAGTTTAAATATTGCTCTTATAAACTTAGAAAGTTGCTAGAATAACAGATTTTGTATTGAAGGATATGAAATCTAAAACTCAAATGTTTGTTATTATTCTGTGACTTATTCACACACACACACACACACACACACACACACACACACACACACACACACACACACACACACACACACACACACACACACTCACACGTAGCTAAATTCATGACCTTTACATTTGATGAGAATCCAGTGAAGACTTTAGAAAGAGTGACTTGTGCGTGAAGGAGGTAAAACTGAAGGGTGGTCATGTGAGGGAAAGGTGCTGATATGCACTGAAGGACTAGGAAGGGAGACTTCTTGGTCTCTTGGTCTTGGTTCTTGGTGCAATGTCTTATTGCTGTTGAAGACTGTTTTGCCCTAACCATTTTCCCTTCCCCTGTACCCATTTGTTTGTCTTCCAGGGGTGGACATGTAATGACGTGTTGGTGCACTGCCCTGCCTTCCAGGCAACTCAATATCCTCAACCTTTCTCACTTAGGACAATGCCCCCTTCAGTATGTTCCTAGCCACCACTAGAAATGAGATGCAAGAAGCATTGAAGTACCTGCCTTCTCTCAAAGGCAGGCATGCTCATAGGTTCATAGGTAAGCACTAGGCCATTTGCAGTCCTGGGGTAAATTTTTTATTGCCCATCCATAGATCCAAGTTGCACTTGAATATGGACAGGAATGAACCTTGTTTTACGTAGATGGAGAGAATGTTCTGGAGCAGTGGTATCCTCTGCAAGATATACCTGCCCCTCCAAACTGTTCTGTTGATGTCACAGAACAGGTTTAGATCCCTGTTACAAATATCTGTGGCAGTAAATCCATCGGTATTAGGTCAGAGGGTGTCTTGTATGCAAGACCTTTGCCTGATATTTTTGGTCTGTTCCTCATAAAATTTGTGTTTTGAATGGCAAATCATTGAGGATTGAAGTCACTAAATAATGTCATACATTTGAGTTTCAGACTTTCTATCCTTCAAAAAATGCATGCCAGCACAAAGGTTGTTACTCTAACAACTGTTGTTTATTCCCTGCGGGCAAAGAGAAAAATGCAGTGCCATGCCCACAATGTCAATAACCCAATGCACAGGGGGTGTCCATGACCCCCAAACCAGCATGAGACAGCAGGCTTCAACAGCAGGTGGCTAGTAGGCATGTCAGTGGCAGTAAAATGCAATGAACAATGGGCAGTGCCTTTATAATTGGTGTGTGGACCATTACCCACTTCACAGTGTCTAAGGAACATTACCTAAATACTGGAGCAAAAATGTGACTAAGGTTGCATGCAAGATTTCCTCCATGCTGTAGCACACTTCTACATGTTGTTGTTGCATAAGCACGTACTGTACACTGAGTACAACACTCATTATGTCTACTGCCCCCATATACTTGGTTATTAAAACTGTGGGCATGGCAGTGTGTACTTCACTTTGTCCAAAGGAAAATCACAACAGCTATATTTCTCTGCAGCTGATTGTCACTTCAGCCATGTGTCCCCAACTAAATGTACCACAAGAAAATGTCTTGTTACGTAGGTGCCTGAACCCACCTTAAGTACGGCATACTTAACAACTATTTCTTCCAGATGCAAAGTAGGAATGGCCGAGGCTAGATACTTAGGCTTCATGATTGGATGAGGTTGTAAGTCTCCATTCTAATAGTGTCTGGTGCTACTCCTCTATGCTCAGTGCTGTATGTGAGAGACACAGGCACTTTCAGTTTCAAATTCTATCTTGGGAACCACAATTAACCCAAATCAGAAAGCAAATGTGACATCATTGCACTTCTAAGCTGACTGCATGGCATGTATAGCCACGTTAATTACTCCATACTTTGTTGTTTTACTTGAACTTAATTTTTTCCCACATTTATTTTCCCTTCAATCAATACCTTATCTAGGAGGCAAAATGCTATAATCTCATATCTCTCAACTGTCCTGATTTCTGCAGAATGTCTAGATTTTTGCCTCATATTTTTGATCAGTTTGTAATAAAATGTGTGTCTTTCTGGCAAATAACTGAGGGTTGAAGTGTCTAAATAATGACATACATTTGAGTTTCAGGATTTATATGTTTCAGAAAATGCATGCTAACACAAAACATGTTATTCTGGTACCTCCCAAGGTTTATAAGAGCAATATTTAAAATGTATCTCTATTTTTGGGCCTTTGCCTTTCCATTATTTTAGGCTTTATTCAGATTTCTTGTACTAAGAGGTTGAGAAGTATGCATTATCATTCTTATTCACCCCTAATAAACTCAGCTTATAGCTAAACCTCAGCTATAATAATTACTGCATGCAGTTACCTCAGTGCTCTACCAAAATTAATGTTTATTATTTTTCTGTGAACTAATATATTAATCCAGAATCCAAAGCACAATTATGTTCTTGTACTATCCCTTAATACACCTTGCATCATTGGTCTGAAATAAAAGGTCATCCAGTTAGTCTCCCTTCTGTTAGCAGCCTCGTAGCGCTTGCTACACTCCAGCAATGTAAGAATTACTTGATGTTCACAGATAATAATCCTTTACATAACTAGTCACTATTTATGAAATTGCGACATATACAAGTACCTAGCCAAATATAAGGCCTACTCTCACAGACAAACATATCCCATGAGCATCACTCACCTATGCCATACTCAACACATATCCACACTAAGTTATCAGACAAATATCAGGCCCCACTCTCACAAACACATCCCGTGAGCATCACTCACCTATGCCATACTCAACACATATCCACACTAAGTTATCAGACAAATATCAGGCCCCACTCTCACAAACACATCCCGTGAGCATCACTCACCTATGCCATACTCAACGCATATCCACACTAAGTTATCAGACAAATATCAGGCCCCACTCTCACAGACAAACATATCCCATGAGCATCACTCACGTACATGATACTCCACACATATCCACATCAAGTTATCATATGCTGAGGTAGTTAAAAATCTTCACCTAGGCTGCAATGGACTAGTAGGTGCAAGGTCCTGCATAAAAAAAACATTTCAACATCAAACAGTGATAACACATCTGGAAGTCATCAGGAAACAGTATATCCTAGATCCATTATACCAAAGCAAGTGACAGCACAAACTGAAATCTATTAGCAATCGGAAACTCTGTTGTTAGATCCACCCATTCCACACTCATGAGGCTGGACAAAAGCCAGGTGACAGTAAAATGCTGCTCAACAGGCAAGACAAGGGCAATGATGACCCTTAAGCCAGAAAAACATGCTATGGTATAGTGGTGGTCCATGTCGGTGTAAATGACCTGGCACAAAAATCCATGAGGAATATGGAGTCAGACATTTTTTTACTATTTGTTTACCAGAAAAGTCTGACTTGGAACAAAGCCAATTTTCAGCAGAGGCCGGGGGAGAAACACTCCAGACACGTGTCTTTGTAAAGTGGGAGAAATCTGGAATGCAGAGAGAAAACCCACATGAACGCAGGGAGGACATGTAGACTCCACACAGAAGGCACTCCAGCCAAGATTTGAGCCAGAGAACCTTTTGCTGTAAGGTGGCAACGCTATTGCTGCACCACTGCACCAACATAACAGAGCTCTCCATGCATGTCAGAAATACAAGCTGGACCCTTGTATTCAGTAGAATCCTTCTATCACCAAAAATCATAAAGAAGTATAGAGAAAAGATGATTGGCTTTAACATTTGGTTAAACACCTGGTGTCCAGGGGGATCCAGTATGTGTCAGCATGGGATGAGATGCTTGACAACTGTACTTGTTTCACAAGGATGGTTTGTACCTTTCATTCCAAGGCTTCTGTATACTGGCAAAAGTTTTTGCTGCCCTTATTGTGACTTTTTTACACACAGTACAGCTGATAGACCACACAACCTAATTTCCAAAACAAATAAGCCAACATACCATATCAAAGTGGCATGAGTTTATGCTAGAAGTCTAAACAACACACTATCACATCTTGAAGCCCTCCTGCATGTGCAGCTCATCCATGTATGTGCTGTTACAGAAACCTGATTTAAGAGCCCAGAAAGCTCTCCCTTCATACCTGGCTTTTGTACTTACCACTCATTTAGACCTAGTGGTACTGTTAGAAGTGTATCCATATTTGCTAGAGGACATATTACCTTTAGACAAATACATACAGAGACCCACAAGTGAAGCTTACAGAGATTCAAATCACACTAAGTAGGCTCAACTACCAGATCATAGAATGCTACAAGTCTTCATTTATGCCTCCAAAATATCCTAAAACATTCCTAGATATTCTTGATAAACTCTCTATAAGTAGGAGCACTGTTATTGTAGGTGAATTTTAATTACCAAATAATAAACTGGGAGACCTATACCATCAATGCAGGATGTGCACAAAAATTCTTACATTTTCTAAACAAGAACTCCCTTGACCACTGTTGAGGTAGCCAGCAACTTTCACATAAGCTCTCAGATAAACTTTTCTACCCCATAAGCAGGTAGAATACCTTCTGTGGAAATGACCCTATCATCAAGATTCAGATGGGCAAGCCCTTGAAAAGCAGTCTTATTGTGCAACATCATTATAAACCCAGGAGGCATCTATCTTTCTGAGTGGATTATGAATGTCTTATTGTCGCTCTTGCAATGAACATTACAGAGCTTTTATTTCAGGTAAAACAGTTGTATGTCATATAGCTAAAATAGCACAACCTACGTATGTAACGACAACCAGACTAGTTTATAGGTAACCAGGGATAATATTGATTTCCTCAAATGTAGCAATATTCCTGTAATGCTGCCATGGCCTGTCCTCAAGCCCCATCATAATTTCTCCAGGTGAATCTGCAAGCACGATTTCCAGCAAAAAGTGTTCCATTTTATGATAGCAAACATGTCCTGTAACAGCCATTGATAGCTGAAGCAGCATGACTGTACACAGGGTAGGAACAAGTTTATTCTTTTGATTTTTAGCAAGGAAAAAATAAGACAAAATGCAGTATGAAGTTATGAATTAGTCACTGGTATAGCTATCAATGGAAGGTACCCCCATCATGTGTAGTAGGTATGTGCACACAAACCCAGCAATTGCTAACACTGAGGGTCTGCGTATAAGTATGAGAGTCAGCAGGAAAGGTATTAAATCAAGGATGCCATTCAGGTGTTCCCAATTTGATCTTAACCAAACACCTGTCTCTATGTTAAGCAAAGTCATGTATTTAAGAAATTTATTTAGTGCTTACAGTTCCAATAACTGCAGATGTGACACACTTAGGGTTCCAGATGGCAAAAACAAGCAAAATAAAATGGTGGTGAAAATCACTGTAACTGTCCCAATGATAATTCCATAGCAAAAATAAGAATGTTGGAGCTGGAGAGGGTTTTAAAGAAACTGTAAGCAAGGGTGTTGAGCTGGTTGTCCATAGTTCATACAAAATCAGTCACTAAACAATCTCTGATCAAAGACTTTAATTGCAGTTGATTTCAGAAGGGAATTTTATTTGGATAAAGCAACACTGATATTGTGTTAAAAAGGCACTATGAATCTGTGATGCTGGATTTAGAAGTCAGAAGAAGTGCTGCTGATGTTGAAGAGGAATCAATGAAGTTTAGGTCAAACCAGGATGAAGTAGCAGAGTCACATGATTTAACTTCCTGATCTGGTAAAAGGGGTAATTTAACTGCATTTACAGATCCAATCTGGATGGTGAACATAAAATCAAGGTGAATGGCAAACAGTTCACAGTTGGTTCTGGGTTTAGCTTGGATGGCAAAACGTCTCTGGTTATTATTTATGGATGCAACAGTGTCCCTTGTTTTCTGTCTGGTTTTACTGCTGATAGACTTTGCTGGCTCACGTTTCAGAAGTTCACAGGTTCATAGGTTAATAGGTGATTACTACCGTAATGGCACAACAACCTTTACTAGCCTAGCCAATAATACCCAGGATATGACAATATTATATCTTAATTCTCCAGATATGGGATGGGGTAGTATCAGAGTAGTCGGTCTTTGAGTGCTGGATCTCTGAGTCAATTTAAAGACTGCCTTTGTCCATAAGGGGCATGGGCAGTACCCCATGAGTGAATTTATGGTTCCCCAGCCATTTTTCCAAATTAATTTTGAAGAGAGTGAGGGACAAACTTTGTTTTATGAAGATGGGAAGTTTATTCCATAGATGAGATAGCCTTTGGGATAAGAATCTGTCTCTACATCAAGTTCTGTTAGAGTCACAAATAAGGTTCATGCCCATGGAATGTGTAACCCTTGTATAACTTTTTTTTGAAAATATGTAACATTTTCATCAGGGCTGGATAAGAGAATGCCTTGTAGGTCAGACATAAGTCCTCTCTCAATAAATGACATGAGATGGAGTAAAGGGATAAAGCCTTTAGTCAGACTGCATTAGACATGTGTCTTACACTTTGGATTTTTTTTAGTGAGAAACCTCTGGGGCCATTCCAATTGGTATAAGTGCCAGGTTAGGGACATGAAGAAGGAAGCATTGTACTTGATTTTGGGTCTGATGAGGGCTTAGTACAATGACACTATGGATTTATTTTATCTTGATGCCATGATTTTACTTATAAGCTGAACCAAATAGAATGATTTCCTAACTACCACAGCTACCTGGTGGTCAAAGATTAGGTTATTATCTATCTGTGTTCCTAGGTCCCTCACCACTGGGTCTACTTTTAAGGGTACCCTATCAATATTATAATTTGCAGTGATATCTGATTTTCTGAAGGATATGATTGCACATTTTTTAGCATTTAGTCTCAGACCATGGTTTTGACACCAATTGTTTGTCATCTTTAGGGTTGTTTGTAGAATGCCAGCATCATTTGGGGATTCATTGATTGCTACCAGCTTGCAAACTTGGTGAACCAGAGGTCCCCAACTTTGACCAACACTGAGCCATGTGGGACACTGCTAGTAACAGTTTTTTTTATCGGAAGTGAATTCACCTATCCAGACAATGTGTCCTGTCTGTGAGCCAGTTGGCTATCCATCTGATGATGCAGGGGTTTATGCCTAACTCTGTAAGTTTCTCTATGATCCCTAAGTAAGGGATTTTGTCAAATGCTTTAGCGAGGTCTACATACGCGGTGAGTACTGTTTTATCCTCACCCATGGTTCTGGTGGCTTTTTCAAAGAAGTCTATCAGACTGAGCAGGCAAGACCTCTTTTTGGTCCAGTTTTTGGAGAGTTCTTATGTCATTATTGATCAGGTCCTTGATAATTCTCTCCATGGCCTTGCAGATAAAACTGGTCAAGCTTATGTGTGTATAGTTCCCTGGGTCAGTTGATGGGCTCCTTGTGCAGCAGACTGACTGTTGCAGTCCTCCATTCCTCTGGGACAAAGCCCATTTGAGGGCTGTGGTTAAAGAGTGTTTCTAATTGTCCTGATTGATTCTGTTTTAAGCTAGTTAAGAAGTATCCTTGAATGTTGTTGGGACCCATGAAGGCTGTGTTTTTGGCTTTAGCAAGCACAGTAAGGACCTATTCCTTTGTAATGACTGGTAGGAGGTGGTTTGGGGTATTTCTTTGGGTGACTGGGGGGTTTGAATTGAAATTGTCAGCCAGCAGGTTTGCTATAATTTCAGGCTGGGTGCAAGTGTTGCCAATCATGATTAACTCAGCACATTTCTGAGCATTTCCCATAAGATTATGAAAATTAAACAAATGCTTTATAGTTATCTTTCACCTGGGAGGTTATCTGTACCTCATAGTTTGCTTTGGCAGATTTGACCAGATCTCTAATTTGTTTGTTTAGACTGGTGAACATCTTTGTGCACTGTTTCGTCTGTTCCTTCTTGGCTTTGGAAAGGATTTTTTTCCCTTTTGTTGAATAGCCTATTTGTGCTAGGGGTCCACCAGGGTAGTTTATTTTTGCCAGTAATCATAAGTTAGACTCAGACAGGTACTGTCTTCTGCATCTGTGAATGTGGTTGCACAGTGCTTTTGAGTACAGCTCAGAGTAGGCATCAGTGTCATCCATGTTTGAAGGGGCTTGGAAGTTTAATAAGCTGTCACTTAGTTTGAGGGAACTGGCCTTAGCAAAGTTCTTAACAGGTCTGTAGCTAGATGGGCATTCTAGTTTAATACTAAAGGAGATGATTTTCTGATCAGATCTTACCAGGGAGGAGTTAATAAATGGAAGGAAGCAGCATCCCCCCATGTTCGTGAGCTCTAGGTCTAGGATATTTGTACCTGTAGTTGGAGAGCTAGCTGGCTGCTTCCAGGTTGTTTGCATTGATGAAGTCCAAAAACTCTCAGAATTGAATTATGGGTCATATAATTCTCCCAGTTTATGGAGGGGTACTTGAAGTCACCCATAAGTATGGTGATAGTTTGAATGTTAAGAGATTCCAGTAGGTTTAGGTAGAAGGTGTGGTTTTCCAGACTCATGTTAGGGAATCTGTAGCTAGCCAGGATATGATAGGAGGTTGAAGCTGTGATTAGCTGGGCATGGAGCAGCTGAAGTGAGTCATGTTGTTGGACCAGTCTAGCAATCTACTTGTCCTTTATGAACACTGAGACACCTCCTCCCTTTGTTTTATCCTGAGCTGAGGGGGATTGAAATGTATGAAAGACATTGAAGCCTTTGATAGCCAGGGTGATTTCCATGGGTTCGAACCATTTTTTCATGACTGCACATATGTCTGCATCCTCCAGGATGAAGAATGTTTCCAGGGAGTGCAGTTTTTATTTAAACTCCTGGCATTGAGCAGCAGTACCTTTAGGTAATCGTGAGTGATTTTTGTTATGTTGGAGGGTTTAACAACTTGACATGGCTTAAAAAGGGCATTTGGGGATAGAGAAAGTTTTTGAAAATATTCAGAAGCATGGATCCAGATGGGCAGTCCTTCACAACAGATGGCAGTAGCAGTCATGAGCAAAATCAGATATGGTCTTATCCATATGGGGCTAAGGGTGTTTCTTCTGGAATGTAGTGTAATGTAGACAAAGTCTCTGGGTTACAAGTTGTGATGGTCTTGCTCTGTGGGTCATTGGAATGCATGCAGAACCATGCAGTGATATTTCTCCAAAATAAAGCAAAGAGATTTGCAATACAAAGGTATGGATTTATCAATATCCTGCAATTCTCCATTCTTGGGGGCAGGGTTAGTAAGCATTCCCGTGAGTCTGTTCGTGAGAATTTCATGAGAGGACAATTTTCTTGTAGCAATAACTGCACTTCTAATACTAAATAAAACTAAAGGCAAAGCTTGTGGCCACTTAAGACTAGTTTCCTCAAAAACATTAGCTAAGCTAGTTTTCATTGTTTAATTGGCCCTTTCCACTCCCCTGAAGCTTCTGTCTATAGGAACAATGAAAGTGCAATTTGTTATTCATGGTTCTATAAATCAGCTGTATTACTCAGCTAGTAAAATACACACACCGATCATATTGTATGCAACAGGGAAAACCAAATCTAGAAATTAGCTCAGTCAAAAATTTCTTTGCTACTATGCTTACATTGTTTTTTACACAAGGATATGCTTCTACTCGTGTAGAAAAAAATGTCAGCCACATCTACCACATGGCTAAATTTATGGACTTGAAGAAGTGCTATAAAGTCCCACTGCAAATAACAAAATGGTCCCTAAGACTTTTACAATGATTAAACAGGATCAGGTGCTGATTTAGACACATTATGCTCTAAACAAAGTTGTGAAACACTGAGGGGCTGCCAGCGTAGCCAGATAGAATTTTGTGAATAATTCTATGTCATTGTAAATATTAATGTAATCCACAGCCTTGTTCTCCAAATGTAAAGAGAACTAAAATGTAAGAAAACTGTTACATGTTATGATTAAACTGTATGTTGTACTGAGCTTCAAAAATGTAACCACAGTGCACTCTGCTGGAAGAAAGTTGATAAGTCAAGCATTGTATGACTTATCTCAAAGCTTGGAGACAGGATGTCTGGCTAAGGAATTCATTCTATTGTCTTAGGACATGTAAAATGTATTTTATTGCTGTGGCTTTCTGGCCAGGTGCAAGACTACAAAAAGAAATGTAAATTTTGAGTTTATGTTAGCCTGGGAACCAGAGAAGTGTCAAGAATGATGTAATGTGAAATGACTCAGCAGTACTGTGTTATCAATTTAAGACTTTCTCAGAGAGCGAGAGAGAGAGAGAGAGAGAAATAAGCATTTTGGATTTTGTCTGAACCTGTTAACAACTCACCTGCACTCTGTCTTATAAGTAAAGTGGTATTTAGAACTGTAATTTCTCTTAGAGTAAGGAATGTAGCTAGATTAGATGAGCTGTTTTCTATATTTGTCAGACTATCCTATGATATTGTTTTCACATTTTTCCTGTGATTGCTGAACTCTGTCATGTCATTATGTTGAAGTAAGAAGTATTGTCTTGTGTTTTTATTATTTATTATTAAATATTTTTAAACCTTTCAACTGAGGCTGTTTTGTGTAGAGGTAATTTAAGCTTTTAGAGTGCATTGCATGTATTTGCTGATACTGTCCCAGCCACTCCTAAATAGCCTTCAAGTCTCAGTCACACTTACTATTTGGATAATAATATTGCACAGTAAAATTGGTCACCCTTTGGAAAGGGTCTTATAGTAGCTGATATTAGTGGTTGGTGGCAGTCAGTACTACCTTATAGTCTGGGCAGAAAGGGGGCATAGCCGGAGAACCTGTGCCAGCCTTCCCCAGAAGTGTCTGTGTGTTTGTATCTAAATCAAATGTTAAAGTGTGTGTGTGTGTGTGTGTGTGTGTGTGTGTGTGTGTGTGTGTGTGTGTGTGTGTGTGTGTGTGTGTGTGTGTGTGTGTGTGTGTGTGTGTGTGTGTGTGTGTGTGTGTGTGTGTGTGTGTGTGTGTGTGTGTGTGTGTCAGCTACTTGGGCAGGGGCACAAAGCACTGGTTGGACAGAGAGGGTGCTGGAGGTTTTAGCTTGACCACTAGGCTGACATCTGGACCCTATATCTGTGCCAGTGAGGAGTCTTATTGGGGATCTGAAGAGAAAGGGAGAAACCAGCCCCAGACTGACTTTGATCTCTGTGTGCTCTTAAGGGAAATTGTACTTTACGGTGTGTGTACATGCTATCCCCCCAATGTGCGCACCCATTATTGGTGTTAGTGGTGAGAATTGAGGCTCCTTGATTACTGGGCCAGTGCATGGACGTCACACAAGTATTTACAAAATTTTGTGAGATGAGGGGCATACCAATCACTGGAAACTTGTTTTTAATGCATTTTTGTCAAAATGAAAAGGTAAATGGTAGGTTTTTACCAGCTAACTTTTGTGGGGCTACCATCTGATCATCTGGATGGTGCCACAAATGGTCCGGAGTGCAGCTGCAGCCATTGCTTATCCACCTGATATGCTCAGACTCTTCTGCCTCATCTTGAAAAGACAATAACTCCTGTAAAGAGTACTTGCTACTTTCATTCAGTTGTTGCAAAAGTATACCCTGAACAGGATAAGGCAAAGCAGATTACCTCTCATCTGTCCATATTTTCACAGACTGTCCAGATTTTTACCTCATATTTTTGGTTTGTTCCTCACAAAATATGTGGTTTTCTGGCAAATCACTGAGGATTGAAGTTACTAAATAATGACGTGTTTGAGTTTCAGACTTCATAACATTCAGAAAATGCATGCTAGCACAAAGCCTATTATTCTAGCAACTTTCTAAATGCAATATTTAAAATCTGTCCCTATTTCTGCGCCTTTGTCCCCCCATTATTTTAGACTATATGCAGATTTCTTGTGCTAAGAGCTTGAGAGGTATGCAGCACAGCCTGTCTTACCTCCATGTCTGCAAAAGTATTCCCCTTTGTCACAATGAATCATTAGTCTTATGTACGGCCCACTTTACCACAGCTATCTCACTTGGCAATAAAAAAGCATCTAACAAATCATTAACAAAAACACAAGTTTTGATAACTGTCCCTGTGGATGTTAAATAAGTTCTCTCTTCTGAAGTGTTCCAAAATCATGAACTAATTTATAAGCATAATGAGAATCTTTAAAAACTGTTATTGACTAATCTTTGTCCATTTTACTGGCTTCACTAATAGCTATAAGCTCAGCTACTTGAGCAGACATATTTCCGTTTACTTGTCCAGTTAACAAAATTCTGTCGTGTGTGCAAATAGTCATAGCTGCTACAACTTCACTATCATCTCTTCGAACACAAAAGCCATCCACTAAAAGAATTAGATCTGGATTCTGTAAAAGAATGTGTTTTAAATTTAATCTAGGAGGAGACCCAGCGTTATTAACATCTACACAATAATAAGGATCCTCATCTGTTGTAAAAATTAGAGAAGGTTAAGTGACGGACATTGAACGATCTGTAAAGAAGGATTATTCAGTCAAAACAATTCATATTTAGACAATAATGTTGCAGATAGATACTGTGTTTTAGTCCTTAACAGCAAAGCTTCTACAAAATGAAGAACTTCCACGTAAGTGTCGTGCTCAAAAGTCTGTTCAGCCACAATATCCACCAAGCAAGTCATCGTGGCCACTGTCCTAAGGCAGAGGGCGAGGGCTGCAGATACTGGGTCAGAACTCATACTGAAATAAACAACAGGTCTAAAACCTTCATCTCTAGATCATGCTCAAGATACTAGTGCTACTTTATTTGTTTCTCTCCAAAATAAGAAAAAATCTCTTAGAATAATCTGGCAACCCAATTGCAGGAAAATGTAAAATCAATGTTTTCAATTGAACATCATCATTTTTCATGATAATCCTGCAAGAGTAAGGGTTCAGGGATATTTTTTCTTTAATAATTCTAACAGAGGTTTCACTACTTTTGCATAACTGAAAATCCATGGTGAACAATAACCTGTGAATTTGGATCACAGCAAACATGCCATCTTAAATGACATGTCCTGTGTATTGAACCTGTGATTTCCATAAATGCAATTTGCCTCTATTAACTTTGAATCATAATTCTGCTAACTGAGTCAAAAGAAAAATAATATTTTCTTTACAGTCATGCAGAGTTTTTAAGGTCAGAGTCAAATCATCTACATACTTAAAATATTCCCACAAGGAAATGTAATCGTGTTTGTTTCTTCATTTCACTTGAGTAAAGGGTGGGAGATTCTACATACCCTTGTCGTAATCTCGTCTAAGTGTACTGCTGTCCTCTACAAGTAAATGCAGACAGATATTGACTCTCTGGATGTATAAGGAAAGAAAAGAAATCAGAGAAAATATCTGTCACTAAGAAAGCTATGGCATCTGACGAGCTAGAACTCGGTATTGTTGCAGGATTAGGAATGACTAAAAATGTTAATACTACCACAGCATTCACTGTGCAGAAGTCTTGTACAAATCTATATATACTTGTTCCTGTTTTTTAACTGGTGAAATAGGAGAGTTACAAGGACTGTGAGTGGGGACAATGATGCCTTCTTGTAACAAGGCAGAAATACCAGGTCTGAGTGCTTTTTCTACTCCTACCATCAAAGGATACTAAACTACCATAGGCAGGCACTTACAAGGTTTTAATGTTATACGTACTGGTTCTGCATCTTTTAGGAGCCCTACCTCATTATCATGGGTACTCCAGAGCTATAGAGCGATTGCATTTAATTCCTCCATACCAGCATTTTTTTCATTTATCTCTGATGTTAAAATAACAAAAAGAGTATCTTCATCTGCACGGGCAGTATTTGAATATAATCTTAAAAATGCATTAGGAACATCTAGAAATACACTATCAGGTGTACAGTAAATGGTATATCTCACTATATATATAATAAATCTCTACATAACAGATTTACCAGGGCTGAATTTCCAACAGTAAAACCATGTTGATCTTTTAGCAGAATACTTTGAATTAGGAACAGGTTTAGTTTCTGGATAGTCTAAAAGAACCCCGGACACATCCATACCTTGAATCATATGTTTGGAAAGTGGAAAGTGTTCAGCATTTGCCAAAGTAATCTTAGATCTATTAGTTCTTGTATCAACAAGAAATGGAATAGGTGGATTCTGCACCGTAACACTGACAAAAAGATCATCCTGGTCTATTTGTAACAAGGAAAACAACAGTGGTTCCTGCTCGTAGCCACCCCATGATGGCTGCCATGTAATGTCCAAACCAGAGAGTTTCCTTTTAGTCTATTATAGTGATAGAACATTTGGCGAACTTGTTTGGTGTCCAAATAATGGTCACTCATTTCACCAAAGACCACAATTAAAACAAACATTTAAGCATGGTGAACCTTGCAGTGACTGGTGAGTCAGGGAGATAATAATTTTGCTGATATTGTCATGGGGGTTGGTGGAAAAATTGGAATCTCCTTTTGCACCATAATTTCATCTTCTCCTTCCCCTTCCTCAGGAGTTGGTATTGACCTGTTGAAGCTGGATGTCTACTAATTTATTCTTTTGTTCTTTTTCTGCCCTAAGTATGTTATCTGCTACATACTAAGCCTTATTTACAATCTCATGAATACCTAAACATGGCCAGTTCAACCAAACCTTTTTAATCCATTCTTGTAGAGGTGGTAACACGCCCTCTACAAAAAGCTGCTGGCAACCCACTGGATGCTATACCTTCTGCAGTCTCTGGATGTCCAGAGAAGACTTCAAATACATCTATCGTGCGTTGTAAATATGCATCAATACAGTCATTCTCTTTCTATAAAATAGCTTTGATTCTTGCCCAGTTAGTGATTGGGGTCATGCTGTAGCAATAGCTGAAGTTATTTCTTTCAGCTAGAAATACATTGTGAATATGTTTTGGAATGTTATTGCCAATGTTCAATTTATCCCATATCTTTCTAAAAATATCAGGAGGTGTGGAGGTTTTTAATACTCCTCTTTGGTCTTTAGTAGTAGGGTTTTGCAATTGTAGATGTCCTTCTAAGATTTTTGCATATTTTGTCAAATGTGTTTGAATGGGTGAGCTCGACTCAACAATGGCTTTGAAATCCACTACAGTCCGTGGTCTTACATCTCAGTTCAGCCTTGCTGTCTCTAGCTGCTGCAGTGTTTGGTACGTCCTGTAAAGGGTGCATCTGTCTGGAAGGTATATCAGAATCAGTAGAAGTGTCAAATTGGTCTCTTATTCTGCAGTTTGCTTAGCAGGGGACGCCCACTGATATTCCTTCCCATCTCTAACAATTGGGAATTGGATAACAGTGTGATAATGTGCTTAAGCTTACCCAAAGTGTTAGTTTTTGATGAAAAACTTTTATTAGGAAATCTTTTCAGTTTTCCCACATTTAGCATTTGCCCTGTATTAATGTCTGTGATGTAACTGTTTCCCTTTATTAGCTATATGCATTAACATTTCATCTGAGGGTGTTATGGTGGGTACTGAATGATGCTGCAGATGAAGTCTAGAATTATAAACTAACCCAGAGGGTTATTGGAAGCGCTGAAAGTAATTTGGGCTGTATATGGGGAAGTAGTAGTTGTTTCTGCAATATTCACATCCACCTGCCCTCTTGGAGGTGGGTAGGTCATACATTGGAGGGGGTGCAGAAGGTAATGGTGGCCAGTCATCAGCTAATGATATTGGCTCTTTGACTGATAACTTTTCTGTCTTAATAGATATATACTCCAGGATTTTTTTTTTTTATTGCAGATTTTTGTAATGTGGTTACTGTTCTATTAGCTGCCTGCAGCTGTGAATTTAATCTAGCTGAGTTATATTTTCAGTTCCTAATTACAGAATCGTTTTCCTAATTTTTAACTTCTTGCCAGTCTGTTTCAGTTTATTTTTTAGATATTCTAAAATGTTCTTATCAAAGGTAACTTTTACTGGAAACTGTAAAGCACTACCATTTTTGGTGAGCTCAGACCATTTTACCAAGTAACTCCAGCTGTCTTTTCCATATTTTTTAAACATATACTTGCCTGGAGTCCCATACTCCAGCTCTTTTAAACGACTTCCACTGGTGCCCATTATAAATACCCAGTCTCATACCAAAGGGATAGCAATGTCACTATAGGGTAACTCACATTCCCATTGAAGTAACCCTGGCTGTTCCTTTTCTTTATATTTGATTAGAACCCTCTTTCATACCAAAGGGATAGCTATGCCACTATAGGGTAACTCACATTCCCAATGAAGGAACCCTGGCCGTTCCTTTTCTTTATATTTGATTAGAACCCACTCTCACTCCTGAGAAGGATACTCTGTCCTTCTGCCAAGGATACCCTGCCTTTGTAGATATTGATTAGACCCTACAATTAAACAACTTAATGCTGTTAGTATGGGTGATCCTACTTGAATCCAATTTCACAGAATCATACAATTTACCCAGTCACATACAATCAAAACTAATGAAAAAAGTTTTAGTAAAGCTTATCTGTAGAGACTTTAGATTTTGCTGACATTTTAAAGTTGCATATTGATACACCAGAAACTTGTATGAAAGAAAAATTGTCGCTTTTGGTCCCAGTGGCAATTTCTAACACAGCAGCACACAAACAGCTTCAAAATTTGAGTAAAAGTGGCACCAAACTGTTAAAGTTCCCAATAATTTTCACATGACACAGTTCAACACAGAATAATAATCTTCTTTATTGCATAGAGAAACATGTATGTGGGAGACTAGGTCCTGTCTATTCAAACAACGGATTCATGGAATTTTTATACTTTCATTGATTAAAAACAACATTATTGTAACAATCATAGAATAACCACTGACCAATTAAAATGAACACCACAGCACAACTAAGATCTTCTGACTCATTGTTTATGACTTTCTATATTAGGCCCGAGTAACAACTGAGTAACAAATTCCATAATCAAACTTTCTTCAGAGAGCAAAACTTTTAAATATCTACCCTGTCAGTAATTACTAGTCAGCAAGAAGCAAATCATCATTTGCAAACTTAAAAACATTCCGGAATACATCTGGTTATGAAAGCATGTTAGAAAGGAAGTATCTGTGCACTAGCATTTGTCCTTCTTTGTATGCCCCGTGCTTCACACCACATTGTTAAGGAACCCTCCGGAGGACAGAATACACTTGATCTGATTCTAACAAGCTTAGCAGCTATATGTCTCATCCTCATGGTATTCCCCTCTCTGTTTAAGTCAGACCACCAACTAGTAACCTTCACTGTCAAAATCTGCTAACTATCAAAAGCAAATATTACAGAATTCAACAATTTTAAATGTACAAATATCGGCAATTCTAAACTGAACTCTCCAAATTAGACTATAATAGTGTTACCCATAATGTTGATACCACAAAGAGTTATGCAGAGAAGTAATACTCTCACTTGGGAAAATGTATTCATGTGGCAGTCCCAGCTAGATCCAAAGGAAATGGGAAATTTAAAGCAATCCAGCTTGGGGGTGTACATGCATTAATAAACTTAATAATAAAAGCAAGACATTCCTTTACCTATATAGCAGAAGAATAGACCACAAAATTAAGGAGAATGTCAAACAGCTAGATGAGAAAAAAAATAGCATCAGAAAAGCAAAGGCATTCCATGAACTCAAACTAGCTAAAGAAGATATCTACAAAGTCTTCTTTAGTTATGTTAGGAAAATAAGAACTAACATGCAATATTGCTAAGAGCTTATTCTTAATGGTACTACTTACTCCAATCCAGTAGATATTGCAAATTTATATTCAAATAAATTTAGCGCCAGCTTCACCTCAAAGACATCTATTCCAAGCCCACTTATCTCTGATGGAAGTAAGCCACCAACTATCATGAAAGAACATGTATTGAAGGTACTCTCTAAAATCAAGAATACCTCAGCCGCAAGGCCTGACAACATACCCAGTTGTCTAATTAATAGTACTGGTGCATCCTCTCCTCATCTCCTCAAAGTGTTTAATCTGAGCCTAGCAATTGGCTTTCATCTACAGGTGTGGTGCACAGCTGTTCAGGTCTCACCACTGACTGGTACTACACACCTATAAGTCTAAAAAGTCTTTCATGCAAAGCCGTGGTATGTATCATAACTAGCCCAATTAACTGTGATATCCAAAAATCTTTTCAGACTCAACCCTCAGCTGTTTTTCTTTGTCAAGGAAATACCTTGCCTAATGAATCTTACAAACTTCTTTGAGAGGACTATTCAGGCCGCACATTGTGAGCATGTGAGTAAGCTGTTTACATAGTGCACCTTGACCTTGCCAAGGCATTCAATACCACACCTCATGCAAATATAATAAGCAAGATGAAGGAGCTCTAAATATTCCCATATGTTATTAGGTGGTAGCCAACTGGCTTAGAGACAGGACTCACACAGTAACAGCAGGGAGTACATTCTCCAGAGCATAAAGATGACCGGTTGCATTCCTTGGGATCTGTACTGTGATGCCTGCTATTCAGGTTATTCCTCCTAGATCACTACTTATCAAATGAGGATCTGTGGTTCTTCGGGAAGGTGGGCATAATAGTTAAGGTGCTTATCTTAGCAGACACAAGGTGCAAGGTTTGATTCTTGCATGGAGTAATTGGCAAGGCTTAAAATGGCCCAAAAGGCAGTTAGTCTAGTACTAATCTTTAAACTTCTGGTTAACAAAATCCATAGGTGATTGTAAGTTGGTAGTCATCTTCAAGTCCCCCTCTGACATAAAGACACTCCAACAGGAGCTCACACTTATCAAAAGTTGGTAGAGAAAAATGGGCTGATACTCAGCGCCAAATCCCCTGATCCAACAACTAAACTTCTAGGGGTAACCATGGATAACAACCGGAACTTTGAAACCCATAGCAACAATACCATAAAAACTGTCAACAGGAAACTAGGCTCCCTCTACAGGATAAAACCCTTTCTCTTCCCACTAGCCAGAGCCACTATTGCCTATTCTCACCTTATCTCCACACTTCTCTATGCTTCTTCCATATATACTCACTTGTCAAAAAATAACCTTAACAAGCTAGCCAACGCTTACAATAGCATTGCCAGATTTACTGCTTCCTTCTTTAGGACCCATCACTGCCATAATCTGAAACAATTAGGCTGGTTAGAGCTTCTGAATCAGATTCACTTTAAACAACTCACCATTCCGCACAAAACCCTTTTCCAACATACCAATACCCCAATACTTGTTAGTCTCATTACCCAATATAAGGACCTTTCAACTTTACGCTCATCTAATAAACTACTTGTATCAACATGTAAATCTAATAACATGGCAGGAGATGCTCTGTTCTCAAATGCAGTTGGAAAGTATTGGAACCAACTCCCCCATGAACTTACATCACTGTCTTCATTTACACTTTTTAAACACAATCTGAAACTCTATCTTAAAACCCATTGGTTATGTCCATGTACAAATCCAGACTAATCTCATACTATATCCCAAATACCCTCTCTTAAGACCTATTTCCTGCTCTGTGTCTTTTTAGATCAAGACCTATCCTTGGAAAAAACATATCTCATCCTAATAGGTATTTTAAATTATCTCTAGTTAAGTTCTTCTGCATATAATTCTAAAGCATCCTACCTAAGGCAGGCAACAAGTATTGTTTAAACTGTGAGCGTTGCTGAACTGTTGAAACTTGAAGTATGCATTTGTTTAACAATTACTTTCTAGTTACTAATGAAGTCTTGTACATAAAGTCTAACATGTTTTTTGTATTAACTGTGACGATTCCTGAACTGTTTACAATTTGTAGTATTTAACTGTATAACAACTAGTACCTGCATGTTAGTAGTCTAGTAATCTCTTGGAGCTTATCTCCCCGGGACTCTACTGAATCTGGATATAAATCCAGTTAGACTATCCCGGTCAACAAATGTAAAATAAAATAAAAAAAAAATAAATAAATAAATAAATAAATAAATAAAAATGTGCACCATTCTAGCATTTGTTAAGCAACCTCTAGGTCTGGTTTATAATAAATATAACACACAACATGAAAATGAAAAAGTTGTAAGAAACCTAGGCACATGGCTCGATATCACTCACATTTGACCATTACATTCTAACAGTGGTTAGAATATTCCTTTAGTTTGCACAGCTCATAGCAAAAGGCATTTCTTCTACATGAAAAGAAGTCCTCATCTACTTGTACTCCACACTGATTAGACCCATCATTGAGTATAATGCTAAATAAGGGATCCTCCATAGACTGTAGAACACATAGCATAGTGCTTTCCAAATAAGAAAAATTAACTGTGTAGTTGTATAACATTTCATGCCGTCTTCCTTCCAGTATTTCTTACTGTTTCGTTTTGATAGCAACTGCTAAGATCACAGTCTGATTTGAGTCACAACTTTGCCACAGACTGTAAATTAATGTGAATGTTAGAAACAAAAGTGAAATCAGATTGCACACATATGTGCTCAATTTGTCCTTAAACCATATTCTCTCAACTGAATAGATTAGCTGCTTTGCACTTAAAGTCTAACATTGTAGATTTAAGCAATAACCGATGACGTGGCGTGGTATATTGAAGATTTACCCATGGCTGGTGTGGTTTAATCACGAGGGCGAAGCCCGAGTGATTAAATAAAGCAAACCGTGGGTAAATCTTCAATATACCACAACCACAGAGTAGTTATTGCTATTATGCAAAGACATTATTTAAGAAAAAATACTTACTTTTCTTAAATAATGTCTTGTATAATGGAGCATTACTGTTCTTCTGCCAGTGGTGGTATACTGCTTCCTTGTGTTGATGTACTGCGCATGCATATGGGACTTGCGTTCCCATGCATACCCAGTACATCAATGCTTTGAAATGGAAGCAATGGAGAAAAGAAAGTGTCTGTTGCTCCATTTTTTGTTTTTGTTTTTTTTATTTATTAAAATAAAGTTTTGGACACTTTATACCAATGGAAAAAACTTCAGGTGACCGGACGTTTTTCCACTGGTATATTGTGGGATTTACAACAGGCATGCTGGCCGATCAGCGTGCACATTTCAGAATATTAATGGGGGGTCATGTATAATTTAGGATATAGCATAAAGTATGCATACTATTATTATTTTATTAAAATGCTACTCGATTTTTGATCTTTGAAATCTCTTGTAGTAGCATTTTAAACAGTTCTCCTCTATATAATCATAGACTTCAAGACACACATGGTAACTGGAAAATACCTTTTCCCCCAGTGGAATTATTTTTTGAGTGTTGGAAAAATGTCACTGAACCATTTTAAGCTAAATGTCTGCATTCAGTTTCTAAAACTTTCTACAGTGAGTTAGGCATATGAAACACATAGTGCGTTTCAACAAACTGATGACCATATGTCTGCTTTATAATCCAAAGCACACTATGTTCATTACTCTGAAAACTGAGTAATAACTCTGGTTTAGTATTTCAGTCTCAGCTGCATATGTCCCTTCCCACTTTAAGTAGCATTTCATTCATTCAGTCTACCATATGCTACATGTTCTATAAATGCTATGTTTATTTGCTAAACTTCTGTTCCTGTTCTAAGACCTTCTTTGACCTAACTTTTCCAGTCTAACTAGATTTTCTAGTGCCTGTTTAATATATGTGCCTACCCTTGTCTTTTGCCAGCTTTTTGTCCTTTAATCAATGATTTATCTTCATTCTCAGTATCTCTCTTGCCACTCAAGTGAATAATGTTTGCATTTTCTGCTTTCTCCTTATAAATTTTGCAGCACAGTACTCAGTCAAATAGATTTCTTTATAAAGATGGAAGCCTGGTTCTGTGAAATTAGAGCCATTAGGGAACTTTGCATCTTTAATTGCAGTAACTATTATGGCTCTATTGGCCTACACCATCTGCAGAGCCCATATGTCCTATAATTAGCACACATATGGCATTGTGAGTGATACATTCCCAGTTATGAACTTTGGGTGACAAAGTCTCAAGTAATTACAGCTAAGCAATTACACTATAGAGGGCTACATTACTGTGTGGCAAGGCTGTACAGCAAAAATAAAGCATATTTTAGGCAACTTAAAGAAAAAGAGCATCGAAAGTGATTCAAAGATGGCAAAATGTAACCCCAAAAGGGAAGGGAGTCACTTGAATTACTGTGGCATAAGGGAGAGGTATTAACACATACTTATTTGCAGCCTACAGAAAACAGTGATTCATAGAGCAAAGAAGAAGATGGTAAGAGTGTAGCATATCCAAGGGAACAGAAAGATAAAAGTTTCAACAGCCCTGCAGATCTGCAGAAAATCATAATAGTATTTTATTCATGATGACTGCTGGAAGGTGATGCCTGTCTACTAAACTGCTGGAGAGAGCCATATTGCATCAGGAGAAAGTGTTGTATTATACAGTACTGTGATCTGAAAGTAAGACCCAAGTAAAACCTAACCTGATGCACACTCAGCAGTAACTAGGCAGCCGTATTACTCTGTGAAATTCTTCAAGCCTTTAAATACGTTTCCTATGACAATAAGCAAGCATTGTGTTGTGTGGGTAGAGATTTCATAGACAGAATCAATAAGACTGATGGCCGTAAGGAGCGCTGTGGTACTAAATGTGACACCAGCAACCTCCCAGAGTTTGAATCCTGCTCCAGTACTATTCCTGAGGTTTTATTCATTCATTTATTTATTATTTATTATTTAAATGTGTTGACCAGGGCATGTGCTGTTCCAAAATGAACCTATTTGTGGACATAGCACAGGTTCAAAGAATAAAAATTGTATATTCTTGAAAACAATAGGTCATATACATACATGATATAAGAAGTCTGGTTATACAAGATTAAAAAATAGGGAAGTAATATTAACATTAAATCATTTTAGCAATTTGATTTATGGGGTATTGTGGTACAGCACTGAGGAAAGGAAGGAGGGGGCAGTACTTATAGTTAACTTAGAGTTACAGGCCATGTGAATTTATATTCTAGGAAACATTCATATCAAAGAGGGACTTTTTCTAACTTGGCTGCAATGTTGAAAGTTAAGAATATTGCAGTGGGAACAAACAAATCCTGCTCTGTAATCATTATAGATTTCCAAAGCTTTAAGGTTGCATGTCATTTGACAAATCTTTCCTTTAAACATTTCCAGTTTTCATCACTTTGGGTCCACGTTTTGAATGTATATCTATTATGTCTTGAATCATGAACTATGGCATATTTAATACATAACTCTATCTTGAAATTCAGTCTCTCACTTGATTTGTAAAACCACGTCTCCCTTAGAACACTGATGTTACTATTTCTGTACATAAACCCAAAAAAGAGTCATGTTGAAAATGTATGACAAAAATAATGAAATTTACTGCTTATGCATCTTGTTTAGAGCTGAATAATACAACACATAACTCTAGTAATTATTAATTTACTGGTTTAGGACTTGGGACACAGCTATTTCTTTGCACCACAGCATTCATTTTGCAATTTTAATAGTTTAATATATTGCTCAAAATGTATTGTTTTCTACCGAAAAGACATTTTGCAAAATAACCTTATGTGCCACTCCTGAAAGTATTGCTGCTTGTATTCTTGGATATCATGAAAGTATTATATGCTAAAATATTAGGTGGGAATCTTTGGTAACTCAGTGGATATGGTTTCTGCCCTACCTTACCAACATGTGAGGTTAAATCCTGATTGCAGATAATTGTTTATGTTGAATCTCTATGCTCTTACTGTGTCTGTTTGTGTTTTCAATGAGTATGCCTTTTTTTCTTCCGCCATCCTAAAATATACTTGTTTAAGTCATTACTGCCCTATTATATATTGCATTTACTTTTGCTTATGTGACCTAAATCATAACTGAACCTGGCTTGCAGTGAACCAGTCTACTTACCCAGTTACATTATTGAAAACTCAGAGGTTTATGATTTGTTTACATGTAAAATGCAATATCATAACATAACTGTTTTTAGCACTTTAGAACTCACAATCTTACTATTAAAGTTTCAACAGCTGGCAATGCTCAGCATCCACCTGCCTGAAAAATGTATTGCTGTTGTGAATATAATGTCAGATCACTAAATACATACTCGGGGGAGTAGCACAGGGGTTGCAGAGGTGCTGTTCCCATCATATAGGTTGGGAGGGTAGCCTAATGGTTAAGGTGTTTGCCTTACAAACACAAGGTATGGGGTTTGAGTCTCACAAGGGATAATTGGCTAGGCATAAAATGGCTCGCAAGGGCAGTTAGCCTAGTACTAACCTATGAACCTATATGTGGTTTGACCATAGTTCATGATGGTACTAGAGCCTGTTGGTATCACAAAGAAAAGCAACTCTCAGACAGCCCTCAGCAGTGGCATTGCCATGAGCCTGCCACATGAGCAAGAACTTAAACTGTGAACTTTAGAATTATAAGTGGAAATGAATATAGGTTTCAACAGCTAGTGAGTAGTCTGTCAGCAGAATGACAGAGAAATGAATCTGTCTAAAAGAAAACTGTGGTGGTTTATGTGTTTGTATTTATATAAGCAAAGTAGGTAAACAACACGACGGCATTCTTTCATTACAAACATTTCACTAATATATTAAATCTGAAGTTACAGTCTTGATTTTGCACAAAATTAAGTCCTCTACCCACTCCAAGACACTGTGACCCCAGAGTTAGTATAGGTGATATATTTAGTTAGTCGCCACACCAAAGTGCGCAGGGGATACATACACTGTTCTCCAGTAAAAACAAGGGTGCCTCGAACTATATACATTTTTTTTTCTTTTATATGAAGAATTACACTATGTGCCATCTGTTTCATTTGCTGTAAACAGGAGTTTAAAGACAACTTATTTTATTTATTTTGTTAGCCATGGTAGAACACTGGTCCAAGTAACCATTTTTAATTTCAGTTGGGATTTCAAAACATCAAATTTGGAAAGAAAATATAATTATTGCAGTGATATGACAATGAAACAAAATAGAAGAAAATAATTTAGAAGTTAAGAAGTTGAAACATACAAGAAGTAGATAGTACATATGACAGTTAATGATAACAAAATTATACAAAAATTAGGTTACAACTGGATGCATTACTTACAGTAGAAGGTTGTAATCCTGATATGCTATATACCATATAGATATACAGACAAGAAATAATAATAAGAGATGGATTCAGAGGGGAATATGGAGTGTTGTGGAGGACAGAAGACTGAATGGACTAGAAGAAGATGTCTGCTAAATTCTCACTTTAATTTCTCCAAGTCTTTTGGGTTTCTAAAACCCTGATGGGGATGGACCCCATAAGTATGATTAAAGTTTGTAAAATTAGTATTGTTTCAATCTTTGAGTTAGCCAAAAGCGCTCTTTGTAACACCTGCACTGTGCCCAGAATTGACTCCTTCTGCAAGTTATATGCTGTTAAATGTACTGGTAGCATATATAAATATCACTGTAGGTTCTTTTTTATGAGACCTATTGCAAATCTTACTGTTGGAACTGTCTGAGTATTCTTCTTCCATATTGCGCTCATATCTGAATGCAGTTCCTGGTATTTTATGACTTTGTGTTTCTCTCTGTACATGAGACACTGAAATCTCTAAGCGTAGCAGCTTCGATGATCAGTAGTACTGATGTATTTTTTCATGGACAACTGTATCTGTTTTTCTCATGGCTATTTTTTGAACTGCTAGTTGATAGGTTCATAGGATGATGCTAGGCTACTGGCCTAGGGGCCCTTATAAGCCTAGCCAAGAATTTCACCCATGTTCCCTCAAAGTCAGCACCTGTTTCCCGTGTCTGTCAGGGACACAGGTGTGATCCCAGGGGTGTATTTTCTGTTTCCCATCCAGGTTCCTCGTAAAGAGGGCTAGAGAAGTACTCAGCTTGACATGGAGAGGGAGTCTATTCCACAAATGAGGGAGTCTTTGGGACACAAATCTATCCTGCCAACAAGTTCTATTAATGTCACAGACCAGGTGAAGAGCTTGCATGCAGGTTGCTTGACTGGACTTTGTCTTACGGATATGCAGCAACTCCATCAAGACTGGGTCTGAGATGGCCTTGTATGCCAGGCACAGGTCACCTCTGAGCAGTCTGTATGAGACTGAGTAGAGGGACAAGGCTTTTAGCCTATCTGTATAGGACAGGTGTTTGAAACCTTGGATTTTCCTGATCAGGAACCTCTATGGTCTCTCCAACTGCTGCATGTGCTTGACAAGGTACATGCTGAAGAGGGTATTGTACTCAATAATGGGTCTGATAAAGGAGGAGTACAGGGATGTTATGACCTCCTTGTTCCTGGATGAAATTATTTATGAGGTCGGCCATGCAGAAAGCCTTCCGTACAATGGAGGCAACGTGGTGGTCAAAAGTGCGGGTTGCTATCAACCTGGGTGCCCAAGTTCCTCACAAATGAATGCATGCTTAGTACATTGTAATTAATGTGATAATTAGTGGGGACATCATTTTCCCCAAAGGGGATAATGATGCATTTCTTGGCATTCAGTTTGAGGCCATGCTTCTAGCACAAGTCATTAATGTGATTAAGGCCCTCTTGGAGGATGTTCGCATCACTGGGGGAATTTAAGACAGCACCCAGCTTGCAGTCATCTGCAAACTTGGTCAGCCACAGACCACTGATTTTGGCTTGTACCTCAGAAAAGTATATCCCAAATAGTAGAGGCCCCAAGACCAATCCTTGGGGTACACTGCTCATTATAGGTCACTACAAGAAGTGGCTTCCCCTTCTTTGACTGAGTGTGTTCTATCAGTGAGCCGGTTAGCTACCCATCTGGTAACATACAGGTTGATGCCTAGCCGGAAGAGTTTACCTATTATGCCCGAGAGGGGAATAGTATCGAAGGCTTTGGCTAGGTCAAGGTAGGCAGTGTGTACCCTCTTCCCCTCGTCCATATTTTTGGTGACTGTTTCGAAGAAGTCGACCAAGTTTAACAGGCATGATCTCCCTTTGACAAAACCAAACTGTGTGGGTCAAGCATTTGGAGCTTGCCAATGTCCTTGTTTATAAGGTCCATGATAATGTGTTCCATTGCCTTGCAGATCAGGCTAGTTAGGGTGATGAGCCTATAATTGCCTGGGTCAGAGGATCTCCACCTTTGTGTAGAGGGATGACAGTGTCTGTCCTCCATTCAGCTGGGACTAATCCAGTGCTCAGGCTTTGGTTGAATAGGGTGTCTAATGGAGCTGAGAGCTCATGCCTGAGTTCATCTAGGATACAGCCAGGGATGTTATCGGGTCCCATGGAGACTGTATTTTTTGCCTTTGAGAGGTCATTAATGAGGGGAGGGGGCAGATGCTAGAGATGTCCTGGTTTACTGATGGAGGGACAGGGGGGGTGAAGTTTTCACTGAACCTATCTGCCAGCAGGTTGGCTATATCTATGACATTTGTGTATGTGGTGTTATTGACTGCCAGTTCAGAGCAGATTTGGGTGTCACCTTTGAGATTGCGGATGTATGTATAAAAGGCCTTGTGATTGTCCTTGGTGGATGTGGCCAATTTGGACTTGAGGTTAGTCTTAGAGGATTTCACCAGTGACCTTACTTGCTTGTTCAGACAAAGAAGAGATTACTTCCAATTTGGCACCTACGCCTTCTTGGTTTGGACAGCAATTTTTTCCTTTTATTATAGAGTTTCTTTATTGCTGCTGTCCACCAGACAGGTTTACTCTTCCTTGAGGAAGATGATTTGGTCCTGTCAGGTATTGCTGAGTCCATACAGCTATGTAGGTGCTCATATAGTTTTTTTAATGTAGCCTTGGACATTAGTGCTAGTTCCAACTGAAGGGATGGTGGTTGTGAAACTGCTTATACCTGCTCTGAGGAGATTGTAGTTAGCTTTGGAAAAGTGTTTTGATAATGGCTGATCCATGTGATGTACACTTCATCATTCTTTATAATAGGCTGTGGTTCATGTTACCAGTGCTTCTCAGCTACGTCTATATTATAGTTTTTGTACGATCTCCAGTGCAACAATGTAGCCACATTATTGTGCCTTTCATTGTACAGGCCCTCTGTTATGAGTGCATCAGATCTAGCAACAAGGTGCACAACTGTTTCCAATTATTTTTTTACAGAACCTACATTTGTCTGTATCTTCCACATGCTCAACAGACTTTGCAAACCGATGTGTATGTAGTCTGCTATCTTGGGCTGCCAATATTAACCTTTCATCATTTGGCTTCAGCTCACCTCTACTTAACCATTCCTGTGTTCAATCCCGATTAACATGAGGTTGTTTTAGGAGATCTCCATACTTGCTACTATATTTATGGCTTTTCCACATTCATTTCTTTCTCACCCGATCCTTCTCCTGATATTCTTTCTTTTATTTTTTGGCACATTCAGTTGCTGTCTGATTTTTGTCTACTTCTAGTTTGATTTCCATGCCCGCTCGCCACCAGAATGCTTCTGCTAAACTAAGCAGGGAGGCCATCTCAGACGTTCTCTCCTCATACTTTAAAACTTTCACTATGTTTGCATATGCTTACTTAAACAGACGTGTGCAGTTCCACTACTGCAGCTCTATACATGTAATCAATTTCTAGGAGGTACACACCTCCTTCAGAGCAAGAGATATATAATTTTGGAATACACTGATTTTTATATATAATTTGATATGCATGAAGCATTTTTCTTGTTTTTCCGTTCAAGTGATACAGTACCTTTTGGTGCCAGTCAATCACACCAAAACTGTAAGTTAAAACAGGGAAAACATAGTTTTATAGCTTGTATTTTATTCCTCGATGTCAGGGCTGGTTTCAGCATTAATGTTAGTGTTATGAAGTATTTTTATTGATGATCCTTCATTAATTCTCAACTATTTATATACTCCTTCCTGCTCAAGTTCCTTTATACTACATTCTCTCCTAGGTTGATATTTTCTTGGTACTGTAACTTTCCTGCTTTAAATTTTGCTTTTGCACATTTATCAAGACCAAATGACATTCCTATATCATCTAATAAAGTTTTAACCACTTGCAGTTGTGCTTTCAACTCCTCATCTGATGATCTATATAATGTTTAGTCATCCACAAAAAGTAGATGAAAAATCTGTCAGCAAGTCTGTTTTCTGGGAGCTAAATTATAATAAAGACCTAATCTGTTAAATAAAGAGCTTAGTAGGTTAAGTGCAAGACAAAATGGGTCTATTTCTAAAGGCCAACTGCCACATCACCAACTTTCAAACTACCAAGATGAAAAACACGAAACATTAAAAACTCAAATGGCGATTTTTACCAGGGTAAGTAAATATGTGGCCAACTGTCAACAAAACCCATGCCAAGGTAAGTAATACCCACCTAGGTGGGGGGCTATGCCCCACACCCCCTAACTAAATATACCAACGAGATTGCACTACAGTGGACAACGGGGCATGGTGGTCAACTGTTTGTTTACCCTAGTAAACAGTCACTTTTTGGGTTTCTGAAGTTTTGTGTTTTTTGTCTAGCTATTTTGAAAGTCGGTGATTTGGCAGTTGGATTTTAGAAGTAGACTCAACAAAACAGCAGTGGTGATAAAGAATTACCCAGAAATATACCCCTTTGAATTTTTATCCTTGAAATAATACTTTGCCCTTTGTCATGGTTTAATTGCAGGTTGGTTTGTCACTATTTCATGGTCACTGCAATGTAATTGATCAATGTAGCATGCATGTTATTTACCTATAAGCACTCCCTTATCCATGAATGTGTAATGATGTCAAATGATTTTTGTACTCTACCTATGCCATAGTTAGATTCTTCCCTTTTTTATAATTCTCCATTATGATTTTATTTATCAACAAATGATCCTTTGTTCCATATGACTTTCTTTTGTTACCCTTTTGTTCTATTGCCATGACTGATTTTTCTTTTAAATGACTATAAATTCTGTTAGCATCAATTCCAGTATATAATTTGTACATCGTCAGAAGGCAAGTTATTGGTCTGTAGTTTTTAGGATGGCTTACAAGTTCACTCTTAAAGAGGAGCATTGTTTTTCCTGTTGTTAGCCTGATCAGTGCATTTTGGGGTGCATATATAAATAGTTCTTACTTAGGGCTAAATCTTCACGTAAATATGTTAATTTTTTAATCAATATGTAGGCAGTGTATCTGGGCCTGGGGTTTTTCATTTATGTGCTTTTCTTAATTTTGTTTTAATTTCTCTGGTCGTTAATTCATCTAATTTCATAACCTGTACATTTGAACTTCTTACTGTTTCTTTTACTTCTTCTGTCCGTTCAGCATCTTTGTTATATTCCACAGGGTCTTCATAGATATTTCTCTAAAATGTGTTTATTTTTATTTTTTGGTGGTGTTTCTATTCCTTTTGCTTTGCTTCCTACTTCTCTATAAAACTTTTGTGAGTCATCGATGAATTGCTTATTTTGTACTTTTCCTTTATATTTACCTGCATATCTAAGTGTTTCTGCCTAGTTGATATCTTTAGTTTATTGTTTGCAATAGTGTATGATAGATGCTGGTCTTTTCAGATACTGACCATTGCATTTACAACATCTGTCTTTCTATATATTTTTGTTGATCTGTTCCCTCTTCTATACTGTTCTAACAACGGCACTTCTTGTCTTACTTGTGTTATCATTTTCCGTATTCGATGCTTCCTTGACTCTAACAACGGCACTTCTTGTCTTACTTGTGTTATCATTTTCCGTATTCGATGCTTCCTTGACTCTAACAACGGCACTTCTTGTCTTACTTGTGTTATCATTTTCCGTATTCCATGCTTCCTTGACTCTAACAACGGCACTTCTTGTCTTACTTGTGTTATCATTTTCCGTATTCCATGCTTCCTTGACTCTAACAACGGCACTTCTTGTCTTACTTGTGTTATCATTTTCCGTATTCAATGCTTCCTTGACTCTAACAACGGCACTTCTTGTCTTACTTGTGTTATCATTTTCCGTATTCAATGCTTCCTTGACTCTAACAACGGCACTTCTTGTCTTACTTGTGTTATCATTTTCCGTATTCGATGCTTCCTTGACTCTAACAACGGCACTTCTTGTCTTACTTGTGTTATCATTTTCCGTATTCAGTGCTTCCTTGACTCTAACAACGGCACTTCTTGTCTTACTTGTGTTATCATTTTCCGTATTCGATGCTTCCTTGACTCTAACAACGGCACTTCTTGTCTTACTTGTGTTATCATTTTCCGTATTCGATGCTTCCTTGACTCTAACAACGGCACTTCTTGTCTTACTTGTGTTATCATTTTCCGTATTCGATGCTTCCTTGACTCTAACAACGGCACTTCTTGTCTTACTTGTGTTATCATTTTCCGTATTCGATGCTTCCTTGAATCTAACAATGGCACTTCTTGTCTTACTTGTGTTATCATTTTCCGTATTCGATGCTTCCTTGACTCTAACAACGGCACTTCTTGTCTTACTTGTGTTATCATTTTCCGTATTCGATGCTTCCTTGATAGCACTTTATTTCTTCCCTTCCTTTCCCTTATTGCGCTGCATTTTTTTGGTAAGACTTTTAGCGGTTATTAATTTATCTGCACAGCAATGTATCTTATTTACTTCTGTTGTATCACAGGAATTTCTGTTAATAGTCATGACTGCTATGTTTATCTTTACCAGACTTCTAACATTTTGGGTCTTAACATTGACTTTTGGTAATCTGTTTTTATCATAGATCTTAACATGTCTATCCATCTCTATTAATTCAATCAACTCCTTCCTTAGATCATTTTCTTCTAAACTGAGGGCACATTCTTTGTTTTCCGTTTCCTGCAGACATTCTACAAAAAGTTGCAGAACATTTTCCTGTGATATGTTCTCTTCAGCTGCATCCTGTGTCATCTGTTACTCTTTCATGCAGGAACCCCCTGCCTATCACACCATAATATTGACTGTGTCAGGGTTGCCACTGTTTCCTGTTCCTTCCCTTGCTGTGCAACTCCAATTGAACTTTTTGCCCTGGTTTCCTGCTGAAGGCTCCAGAGGGTCTTCACGTGGCAGCTAATCAGATGCTTCTCGTTCCATCTGTTTCTCCTTAATCTGGGGACTCACTGTTTTATTATGCTCTGATGTTACCCCAGTTGGATTCTCTACACAAAATCCTTCATTTCACAGATAATCCATATCTTCAGTTTCTATTTCTTTAATTTCTCCATTATTAATCCTCTTTTCTAACCCCCCCCCCTTTTTCTTGTTTTTGTATTGTGAAAATTTTCTGTATCCGGATGCCTTTGCATGTATTTTTCTTCAAGTATATTTGGTGCTGCTTTTTTATTGATTCATTTTGCTTTCTTCTTTGCATAAATATTGCACTATATTAAATATATTTTTCTTTCCCATGTCAATATTTCTTCAGATGTTTCCTACTCCACCTGTTTCTCCTTACTTGGGGGACACATTTTTCCATCATGCTGTGATATAACCTATGTTAGACTTTCTATACTAAATCCTTCACTTCACAGGTATCGCATAACTTCAGCTTCTATTTTTTCCAACTTTTACTTTACTAATCTTCTGTTCTATGTCCCCCCTTTCAGATCATATTTATTTAGTTTTGTACTTTGACATTTTCTGTATCCGTGTGCCTTAGGCCTTGTACTTCTCTTCAAATACATTTGAAGCTGCTTTTTTGTATTGATTAATTTGGCTTTTTCTTTTGCATAAATATCGCACCATATCAGATCAGTTTTTCTTTCCCATGTCCATGTTTCTTTGCCATACCTTTCAAAAATCTCTGGGTTTTGTTCTTTATAAAAAAAAACTTAATAAAGGATTTTCGACTGGAAACAGACTGCCTGCCTTGCTTGGATTACTTTCGAATACTTAGTAATGCTGTAGAATTATATATTTTCTATTATTACTTTTTGACTTGACGAGTTTACGTTCGCTACTTCTGCTACTATTGTCTGATCTGATTAATATACAGTGATTAACTAGAAATATATGTACTGAAAATCTTCCACACAGAGAAGTTTCTTACACTGTTTTGTTCTTTATATTTTCACACTTCCTCCATCACTTCTTTGCACAAGTGGCCCAAAGTTTCTGGTGTTGAATTAATAAACACAAATTTGCATTTGAGGCTTTTGACAGCTTTTCTTGTGCAAGTATTTTTTCTTTTCTCTAACCTCTCTCTCTTAATCTTTTAAATATCTTCTGTCTGGGAATTCTGGTCTTCTTGCATAATAGTAACAATACATAATGTCTTCCTTATCCTCAGTAGTATACTCTTATCTTCTTTATGGCTCTTTTTTGGTATGTCAGTTTTTGTGTTTTTTTCTGCAGTACTATCTCCCCTGAGCCTGGCCTAACCCCGTTGTAGGAATGTTTCCATGTCTTGAGGATTTTGCACTCTCGTGCTTTCCAGTCCTGGCAGCAGTGCAAATACCAGGATTGAGCACTTTTTTATTCTGGGCCTTATCCACCCACTGTCTTTTTATTTTCTTACCTATTTCTATCCATGATATATGTTATATAAAATATAGGTTCAGATTCAATAAACCCTACACCAGTCACTAAACCATGTGCGTGTCATGGCTCAATGCGCACACGATAGCACACTGTGTTGTATTCAGTAAGCGGCTCTACACGGTGTGTAGAGCCACACAATCACTGTAAACACTGTGGTATGCTAATTATAGCATAAGCAGCTGAACTGTATGCTAATCAACCAATCCAAGACAGAGGAGCTATGCAACAAGCTATAAAGCAAATATGTAGACTCAGTCCTGGTTTTCCCTGCGAATTCCAAAATCAATTAGAATACAGCCATGGAAATGAGTCTACACAGAAAGAATGTTAGGGGCTGCTGTTGCTTTAAATCGTGTGTATGTGCAACAGGTTGAAGTCTATACTGCTGCTAATAGACCACGACCAAGAAGGAGAAGAATTTACAGACCCTGTTTAATTTATCATAATCTATGTGAGGTGGAAATTGTAGTGCTCTACAGGGTGACTAGAGGCTAACCACATGAACTCTACAACCTCTGTCATCCTCAACTCAGACCAAGAGCAAACACAGGGCAACCGATAGCAGTGGAGACAAAGGTATGTGTAGCACTTAGAATTTTAATTACATGAACCTTTCAAAGACCAACAGGGGACATGCTGGGATTGTCACAGACATTAGCATCCAGAATCCTCCATCAAGTCCTGAATGCTATGTTCCAAAGTGCCAGTAACCACATACATTTTCCCTGTACTCCTGAGGACAGGGCCACAAATATGCAGGAGTTCTACCCTGTAGCAAACCACAGTAAAAAACTTTTCTAAAGCAGACTACACCTTACTTAAGACAGAGGTGGTGAGTTTCACAGACCCCACGCTAAAGGATAATGCTGCCCAAGATGCAGAAACCTTTACAAATGCACTCTATGAACACCTACAAGGATGCATGGATTGTGCCATCCATAGCAAAACCAAGACTCACTCCCCTAAGAGAAGGAAACCAGTCTGGTGGACCCTTGCCATAAACAGGCTATACAATAGAAGGAGGAAACTAGTTCAGAAAAAAAGCAAATCCCAAGAAGGAAAGACATCCCTGATCAGTATCAGTAAGAAACTAAGGTCCCTCATAAAATCCTCCAAGGCTAACTTCGAAAGAAAAATAGCCAAGGATTCGAAAGATAACCACAAAGCCTTCTTTAGCTATGTCAAGAATCCAAGTGGCAACTCGCAGATATGCTCTGAGCTATTGCAAAATAGCACAAAATATACTGAACCCCCTGATATTGCCAACATCATGGCAGATAGATTCAGTGCAAACATCATCCCCCTCTCACCCCTAAAAGGGCCCACAACAATATTGGAAAAGTATAGTGTCCCAAAAATCACAGATGCACAGGTGAAAACAGCTCTTTCAAAAGCCAAAAGCACAGTGTCAATGGGGCCAGATGGTGTCCCAGGCTGCGTCTTTCACGAACTACAGAATGAACTAAGCCCCCACCTAAACACACTGTTCAACCTCAGCCTCTCCACAGGCTATGTGACCATAGAATGGTGCACAACAACAATTATTCCACTCCACAAAGGAGGGGCCACAACTGTCCCTGGTAACTATCACCCCATAAGCCTGACTAGCCTGGTCTGCAAGGCTATGGATTGCATCATCATGGAACTCATTAACAAAGACATTGGGAACCTCCAAACAATTGACCCAACCCAGATCGGCTTTGTTAAGGGCAGATCATGCCTACTAAACCTGGCTGACTTCTTCGAGACAGTCGCCAAGGCCATAGATGAGGGGAAGGTAGTTCACACAGCCTACCTTGACCTCACCAAGGCTTTTGACACCATTTACCACTCGGGAATTATAGAAAAACTCACCAGCCTGAACATAAACCCCTACGTCACGAGATGGCTTGCCAACTGGCTTACAGACAGAACTCACATGGTAAGAGTAGCGGGCTCCAGGTCCGACTCTAAACCAGTCACAAGTGGTGTCCCACAAGGCTCGGTCCTGGGACCCCTACTGTTCGGCATATACTTCTCACAAGTACAGGCAGACACAGGAGGAATATGGCTAATCAAGTTCACTGATGACTGCAAACTGGGAGCCATAATTGACTCACTGGCTGACACAGACATTCTCCAAAAGGGCCTTACTGAGATGGGCACCTGGTGTCAAAATCATGGTCTCAAGCTAAATACCAAAAAATGCATAGTCATCATGTTTGGGAAAAACAAAACACCCATGAATTACCACATAGGTGGCAGCCCCCTTAATACAGAAGAGGTAATAAGAGATCTGGGGACCCAGGTAGATAGTAATCTCTCCTTTGACAATCATATTGCCAAAGTAGTTAGGAAATCCTTCTATGTAGCCCATCTAATTACTAAAGGGTTCGCATCTAGAAATAAAGAGGTTATAGTGCCCCTCTACTCATCACTCATCAGACCCATCATAGAGTACAATGCCCCGTTTGGGATGTACCTCACAAGACACTTCCAACAGCTGGAAAGACCACAAAAGTAACTCACCAAGAGGATTACTGGTCTCAAACATATGTCCTATGTAGCCCGACTGGAAAAACTCCAGCTGTACTCATTGGCATATCGCTTACTCAGAGGTGATCTCTGCCTGACTTACAAAGCCATGTCCAACTCAGAATTGATGGACATGCTTCACCTAAAGAAATCCAAGTCACTGCGAGCCACTGGTTCTAGTGAGCTAAACCTCGCCACAACAATAAATAGAACATGCTGGAGGAATAGATTCCTGTCACAGAGACTCCCCATGCTTTGGAACAAAATTCCTAACTACATTAGGCAGAGCCCCTCACTAACACTCTTCAAGAGAAACCTTGACGAGTGGATGGGTAACAGAAAATACACCCCTGGGGTCACTTCATTGGCTCTTCTTGACAGAGGCTCAGTTAATTAATCAATGGGGTGGCGAAAGCTGACACACTCTAGCTAGGCTTATAAATGCCCTCGGGCAGATAGCCTAGTACCTACCTATGAACCTATGAACCTATCTGTGCCATGCTTCACAACATCATCTTGAGAAAACAGCTTCAGCAGTCTCAACAAGCGGAAGGGGCACACATCCCACCACCACTAACAGGGTCACCATAGCCACACACAGGTGAGGAGTCAGAGGGGGAACCAGCAGTTGCTGTGGGTGTAGGCAGATGTATGCGCGTTCAGTATGCCCTTGCACTGGCTAAGAGGCAATGCATAGCATACTCACTCACCACCTAAGAGGCTAAAGCCTTCATCCTACGCATATACATATTGTAAATTTGATGCCAAGCAATGCTCACAACCTTTACTGACCCATATAATAGCTGAGTAGTCCTAGTATCAGACAGAGTCAGCCATGAACTAAAATTGTAGCAACTGCCAGATTTATAAGGTAATTATAAGTATTGAACCTGGAATAGAACAAAAAATGTGTAATAATACAAATGAATGGCACAGCCTTGAATACTGTTACTCGGTGATGTAACTAAGTAAAAGCTGATTGATTTTTACAGCAATGACTTTAAGATGTGACAGCAGCGACTTATGTGAATACATGTGTCCTCTATCAAGTAATAGGCCTCAGGCATCATAAATTCACATTCATACCTCTCAAATATATTGATGGTCACTAAATGTCCTCATTTTGGCCTCATACATTTCTACTGGCAAATCATTAAGGACAGAAGTTAGATATTAATGGTACGCATTTCAGTTTCAGACTTCATATCCCTCAGAAAAATGCTAAAAATACTGATGCAAATCTGTTTGATTATGTCAATTGTCTCTGACTTTGGAAGACCAAAATATTTAAAAAGTCTCCCTATTGTTCAGCCTTTGTCCCAGTTTTGTTTATGGCTTAGTCCACCTTTTTGCTGTAAGAGTGTAGGAGGCATGTACACATTACAAAAACCTGTGACAAAGCAGTACAATTAGTAAAACAACATCACAAACACAGATACACTAAGCACTAAGTCAGTTATGCACCCTGAGCATCAGACACAAAGCTTATGTATCTCTGAATCCAAAAGACAGAAAACAAGGACACAGTTGTCATCACTTGCACAGGGTGTTGTGGGGGGGGGGGGGACAGGAAGCCTAGGCTGACATAAAAGGTAACTGAGTGAGTGTGAGTAAGAAAGAGAAACAGGCAGATAACTAGACAAAGCAACAAATGGTCACTGCGACAGAATGAGATTGAAGCCTCATGGCTGAACCATATAACTGTTGAGTGTGTATCTATATAGGCCCTCCAGATGAAATTAGTGTGTGAGTGTCAGCAAGAACACAGCTAAGCTCTATGCTAGCTCTATGTCTTGGCATGTTGGACAGATGTGAGCCATGCATGGTAGAGGTGGCAGTTCATCGTCATTGTATCTGACCCTGAGAACTGTCTCTACTAGTAGTTGCACTGGCTTGTCCACACCCATGGTCAGATGCACTGCTGCTACCTGAATGTGACTGATGGCTGCTGGATGATCTTCCCTCACAAGGACGCCCAGGACCATGACCCCATGGCCTGCCACATCTGGGTGAGGACACCTCAACCACTGATGGAGCAGCTGAAGTAGTGCCACTATGGAAGCATGATCGGGCATGACCACATTGGCTAACATCAGATGATCTGGCTGACCTACGTCGAAGTGGATGCTATCCCCCTCCCAGCAGACATTCCATCACAGACACCGTCTGTTGCAATTTGTAATTCATCTCAACCATTTAATTAGCAACACTGTGGAAGCAGTCATGCATGTCAGCCTGTGCCACATCTACAACCCTAAACATTTCTTCAGAGGACCTATTGGAATGTGTCTGTGCTTCCATGATGGCACTTAACATATGTCGAGTGGCACAGAAAGACACACCTTGATCAGATGGAGGATGGACAGCAGGCCTCCTCTGAGCACCCCTAATAAATCTCCTGCATGGCACCTCACCCACAGTTTAGTTATGGCTAGAATCAACAGACACTGAAGCCGCAGTAACCGCACAACACTGATGGAGTTTCTCATCCTCCACCTGTCCAATATCTGAGGGATCACTGGAATGGATCGATGTAGGCCTGCTGGCTGCATCTGATGGAATTACAGGGATGGCTGAATGTCAACCTCAGTGTCAGATTCAACCTCTGCACCCCCCAATTGTGTGTCTGTTTGCCTGCCATAATCATCAGAGTCCTACCCTTCTACTGCCAAGATCACCTGTGATAATAAGCAACAAACACAGGAAAAAAATCAATACCTGCATTACTACACTGACATTACTATAGTCCAATACATGCTAGCAAACTAACCGTGGTGCCACTATTACAGAGAGCACAGCAATACACACAACAGTCCTGAAACCCACGTCACGCATATAGATAATATAAATAATTCTGTGAACTGCTCATCAGTACTGACATAAAAATGTTTGGCTTACCATGTACAGATGATGACTCCAGAGTTTGTAGGGAGGATAGCCTGGATGTATTTAAGCAAATGGTAAGTACACCATCATCACAATTGATAGCAACACAGGGAGTTAAGACTTGTGGCCCTTTATACGTCCATTAATGATACTTTAAAAAAAACTTGGATGGCACATCCACCCCCAAGCCCATGTGTAATCAGTGAGAATGTGTTGTTAACTGTCTCTCTAAATCTGCAATTTGCCCCCCCCCCCAAAAAAAAATGTTAAACAAAACTTAAGTATTGCTGTCAATATTTCACAATACAATAAATATTTAACACTTGAGATAGGTAAGCCTACCTGGAAGATCCTCCTGGGACATACCTGTCCTCCCTGAAACAGCAGCACCAACATCAACCACATGCTGTTGTGCACTGTCCACTGAGCTCTCTGGATCTCTGACAGTGAACAGGAACTAATTTGGTGTCAGTGGTGGCTCTGTAGCAGCCCCCCTAGTAGCCATCTGCCCTTGGGCCACTGCAGCTACTCTCCTCTGGACCAATCAAATCATGTCAGTGGCCCTATGATGAACCTGAACATATGTCCTGCTCTAACCACCAATGGCATTTACATCAGTCACTATCTGCTGCTAAATTTGTATTTTTCCAGACATATCTCCATGTCCTCTCTCAAGCAGAAAGACACCATGTTGCCTAAACGGTTTGATAATCACTTCATTCTCAGTCACTGAAGGGGTTTGTGGGGACTGAGATGCCTGCCTGCCATAGTCCTAGGTGATATAAAACACAAAAGAAGGATAATACACATAAGTATCACATAAATAAAAGTCCTGCTTAGATATAACACATAAAAGGTAATTTTCACTATTACCCATTGGAGAAACATAAAACAGCCAGAATAGTCAAATATAAAAAAGGATTTAAATGGTTGTAACATATTACAGTCACACACAAAGCAACATTGGATCTAAACAAGGGGAGTAACGATAGCAAAGCAAACCTCTGTACGAACAATTTTGGTTGTGTGAGCACGGAAATGGAATATAGCTGCCCCACCCCAAAACAGCAGGCAAATGACACATCTTGCTAAAAGAACAAAAAAGGAATAAAATGTCAGTGAACTGCTGTAAGTGTTATCAAATACGTGATCCCAAAACATCTGTACACATTTACCACAGAACATTCAATTTTATGCAATTGACAGTCGCTTCTACCTGCGGCCAGCGCTCCCAAAGAGGTGTGTATAGGCCATCCTAGAGGGCTAACACCCCTGTGTCACTGACAATATACAGGGCTGGTGTTAGTATTTTGGGGGCCTCCAGCAGATGTCAAGTTGGGGATCCCCTGGGCACTTCAAGTCTATGTATCACCTTGTCACTGCCACCCTTTCTAAGCTACATTTTATTTCATACTGCAAACTTCTAGGAGTAGTACACACAGACTGACCTGTAGCTACAATGTTCTTACATTACAACAGGCCTATGTACCGCACTATGTTGGCCCATCTCACAAAGAGACTTTTACAGTTACTGGCATTTAGTTGCAGCAATGATACACTGCAGCAGCTTTATGTACTGGTCTGGAGTTAGGTGAAATGGCACCCTAAACCTGCTGTTTCATCACCCGCCCACACACACACATACCCTCCATCTCCCCCTGTTTTTCCTCCATCTTGGGCACCCCATACTATGCACACTACTTTTTTTCTTCCCTTTCTCTCATTTTGCCTTACTCTTCATTTTTTTTCAAGAAGCCATAACTCCCTATATGCTCTGACATGCATTTTAAAGATTTTTGTCTTTTTACATAATCTTTTCAACCAATGATGGCTTGAACAGAAATTATGACTGAGGAAAGATAGTGTGTTGCTGTACAGCTTTAGTTTTCCTTGCATCCTTTCAACACATCTTTCCTGACTAAGACAGCACATTAATAACAATTTAGGAAATAACTCAGTTAAGTCAGGGTCCCCAGAAGCAATATAGCTATAGATGTCTGGGATGTATTTTAGAGCATTTTCCCAACCTTTTAATCCAGTGGTGACCTAAATAAATAAAAAAAAACACATGAGTAAGAAAAGAATTTCAGTCTTATTTTTTTTTTCTTTCAAGAAAGACATAAGTTGTACCCAAGACTTAATGTTCAAAGATGACAAAATTGTAGCAACAACAAACTAACAAGCTAGTTTTCTGGATACACAAGTCCTATCTGGGAATTGCTTGCCACCCTAACCCCCCACAAAAAAAGATTGCCTAAGGATCTCTCTGGTGTTAGGCTGGGAAGAAAGCAGAGGTTCAAACTGCCACAGTCATGTATTTCAAGTCACTGCAGACATACATATACATAGCATGCCTCCTCACTCCTCAACCCAAACTGTCACATGCATATAAGCCATAGCAATACTACTTTTGTACCACTGGTACTGGCACACTAGATCAGTGACTGGTGTAAATCACTTTTATTTACCTCAAGAAGGAGTAATGCAAACCTGCCATTGTCTCTGATTTCACAGACCTTCCCTGATTTTGCTCATAATTTTGCTGTATCCTTCATAAAAAGTTTGATTTGCTTGTGAATCATTCAGGACTACAGACAGTCAATAAATCCAGACATCAGAGTTTTATACTTATTGAGCAAAAAAAATGCCTGTTGATGCAAAATGCATTATTCTAATAATGTTTTAATTGAATGAGAGTACTATTTAAAACATGTTCCTGATTTTGAGCCTTTTATTTTGCTAGTATTGGTATTGTGCTGAACTCTTCAGCAAAGAGGTTGGGAGTTATAGTATCTGTTCTTCTGCCAATATTTATAAAACTTCCTGTATGAGAATACCCTCCCTGAAGATCAGAAGTATCAGCTGTTCTCAAACTCCAAGCTATGCAATGAGATCAGTCATGCTGGGCTGATGATCTCTCTAGTGCGTACCTTGCCTATGTTCATTACCAGCTTTATTCTAACAGAGTCATATCACAGCCTAATCAGAAAATTAATACATTTTTTCCTGCTCATTTTTCCCCAATCAGCCACAGCTTTTGTGGGGCCCCCACAGAGTCAAGGATGATTAAGGGGGGCCCTTGCAGCCATGGGTATTGCAGGTACCCAAAGTTGGATATGTTGATAGTTTTAGTGGATATAATGTCCACCAGCAGGGTTTAACTAAGCCAGGGGCACTATGTCAGTGGTAAAATATTTAATGGAATTGTGAAAGCTGTTGCTTGATAAAACACTGTTACTATAACCAGCAATATCTTTGAATTTTAAAGGCGATACAAATAAGAGTTATTATCCACCTGGTTTATTAAATATGCAAGATTCCTGTACTAGCTTTTGTTGTTTTGACAGACATTACAAAATATCAAGATAAGGTAACTTGCAGTGGTTGGGAGCCCCCCAGGAACAGGGGCCCCGCAGGGACCGCAGGGTTTGCTGGCCCCCAAAGCCAGCTATGACAATATAGGACATTTACATTTCACTGAAATAATAATAGAAGAGTGCAAAGAGAAAACAGGTGTAACATTAACACTGAAAGTTAATAACACTGTGCCTCTGAGAAAGCAAAATGCCCTGACAAAAATGCCTCTGCAATATCAATAAACTTCTAAGAAGTGTATACAGATAAAAGTAGCATTTGCTAATGCAAATATAAAAATGTTTCTAATTTACATCTGAGCATATGCAGTATATAACTGAAAAATGCAATCATACCTTATCAAGATCCAGTAGCCTTCTGTACAGATAAACCCAACTTTATAATAGTTTTCTTCTCTATTATCCATATAAAGAAGTCTCCCCACTTTCAGGTTCCCTAGCTACATGGTTCCCTTTTTATAGTGTAGATTCAGGCCTATGAGCATGGTGAAGATGCAAATGAGGTGTGAACTCATTAGAATTGCTGAATCCTACATTCTTGTCTCTGTGTATCACATGTAAACATAGTGCAGGCACTCTCTCAGTGTTTGTTGCTAAGGGATTGCAACTGTGAAAGATTACTGGAAGGGAGAAAGAAAGCACAACAGTAATTCAGACTTCCTTACCTCCAGTGGGTGTGTCAGCTGAGTTAGTCTTACAAAGTGTAGAAGTAATTGTATCAAGATTTCAAATGTAAGTAAACAGCACACATTTCACAGTTTCTGATCAGTAGCATCCAACCTCACCTGCATTTGTTGACAACTACATATTATTGGCATTTAATATCCTCACACATTTTAAGGACAATTGTGCAAAATGCCTTACAAACTGCATGTCTCAGATTATTGGTCAGATAAGAGAAGAATGAGCAACAAACACAGAGAGAATAGACAGAGCTGCATTTCTGCAAGCAATAATCATAAATGGTTGTGTGATCATTCATTGCACTACATCTGAAATTAATACATGTATAAACAACTCAGAAGTGTACGACTATTATAACTTTTTTTAATACTGTGGATGATGTTGCAGTTGCTTGTATGCACAATGATTTTCATTCTCTGGTGCAAAGCTGTTTCTGTGGCAAAGAGGGATAAGCCACCCTTACTGTGCTTTGAAGGTTCATTGCAGTGATTGTTCAAATCCAGACCTGTGTAAAAATATGTCATGTATAGAAACATAAACCTTGTAATATTGTTTATTTAATAGATTTATTTTCTTCCTTTTTTCAAATTTTCTTATTTTTTTTATGCCAGTATTTGCATGCGGCATGGCTTACCACAAACAGGGGAAATGGAGAAACACAATAAATGTCATGCAAAGTACTTCTTTGATGACCAATATATCAACTAGACCTGTGAATCCCTTGTGTGTAGCACATCTGCTAAACATGTTGATCCATATAACATATACTTTTAGTAGAACAGGGTCCAAGTCCAACTTTGCCTTTGAAGGATGTAACCTAATAAACACTGATCACAAAGGTAAAACAAGTTTAGCTTTGTTTGTCTTGTTTGCACGATGCTTACTGTCATGCAAACCTGGACTAGTGGCCCACAGACGAAGCAGACAAAACATGTGCAGACATTCTAAATGTCAAAAAGGATACATTGTTGTATTTTTTGGTTTCAATCATGCAACACCGCTTAGTGATATTCTGCATCGGTTATCAGCCTTCAGGAAGCAGACAGTCAACGATTTAAAAACAGATGTAGTCTATTAATTCTGTTGGGCACCGCACAAACATAGTAAGTGCTATTGTGCTGTGGTTAACACACAAAAGTTAAGAATGAATAGGGGAAAATGGAACTGTTATTTAACTATTACTGTGGTAGTAGGTGTAAGTGTAGGGCTGCCATATGCATGGTCCTAGGTTCGAATACAGGAAATTCCAGATTTTTTTCTGTTGTTCCATTTCACTTTATATTAAATATCAGTTATAACAATTTAAACATAATTATAAATAATAATAGCCATGCATAGCAGTGGAGCTCATTTAAATTATATGTATGAGGGATAACACATGCTTACTGTGTTTTGATGGTTCAAATGTACAACCGAGGGTATACTGACTGATATATTTCTGTAATCATAATTGTGCTCTCTGGCCTTGGATGCAATCAGACTTCAATACAACTCATACACACATGAATGTATAAAAGAGGACATTGTGAGGTGACACACATATGTGATTAACCCCTCATTCTGTCATGTGTATTTATATGTAAATAATGAGTATATCTGAAAAGCACTACTTCTGTGGCAAGGATAAAAAGTCACCACTGTAGAAGAAGATATTTTGTCGCTTATGCATAGGTTTGAATCCCACATTGAAAAAATTAATTTTATGAGTGTGTAAAGCCAGACAAAAAAGTGTCAGGTCATAACTTATACATGTCTCCAAAGTTAAATCACTTAACAGTTACAGTAGCAACCAACCTTCAAACTAATGCCAACAATTGTATTACCATTTCTATGTAGAAAATGGCTTTCCTCTCTGTTTGGCACTGTTGCTCTCCACTTAACATCATGCAAACACAGTTGGCATCTTTGCTTGAGTTTATGCACTACCAGTAAATGCGATAGCATGCTTTGGCAGGAAATCATTATTTGATATTGCAGTGTTTTCTGGTTAGACATGTCTTGTGTTTGAGGGGATGGTGCCCAATTTAGGATGCAGAGATGGGGTGTTCAGAAGTCCAGAATCTTCATTTGACTCCTGGCAAAATGCCACAGCTCCCAGTACAAGTCTGCAGCTTGGAATAGTCTGTCCAAGGCTGTATCCATTGCAACTGGAATTCCACACACTGGAGAACAGTTTAGGCACCGGTTCAATGCCTAAAAAGGCACAAAAGGGATACACTCAACCAGTGGATGGATGAATGCAGAGCAAGCAACATCCCACAGTTGTGTAAGTATGCTAATAAAGAGAAATTATAATAGATAGAAAGCTAAATATAGGCAAGATTGGTATACATAATCCTCTTCTATTCTTTTTTTCCACAGCTAATTCAGAAATCAGTGCAAATAGGCAGGCCCATGCTGAATATCTAGATAGACTGAGGGAAGCAAGTGGAATGTATGCAGCACAAGAGAAGTAGCATTGTAGCTTTTAAATTAAAAAAATATAGTTTCTATGCAGTAGTAGCAAAATAAGCATGCATAACCTTACTGTAAAAGCATTTGTCAGTCTGTAGCACAAACCAAGTGTAAGACTGCAGTCAGATGTTGCGGGTTCAAATACCACAAGTAACAAGTATAAATGGTGTAATCCTTTAATAATAGTACATAAATTAAATTCTACAGAAGTGTCATAAATGCCCTGCTGTTAACTTTAATCTGTATAATTGGACCAAATGTGTGCAATATCTGCATTGCAAGAATTACTTTGAGCAATCCATAATTATAGTTTGCAGTTGTTAGGAAGTATACTTAAATGTAAGACTTAAGATAAGATAATTGTATTATTGTGATAATGCATTGTATGTCACATACGATGGTACTAATTTTATCTATTTTTTTTTCTCACACATCAACCCTTATCTATTATGTGTCATCAAATGTTTTGCATGCCATCCATCTCTAACAAATCACTAAATGCTTTACAGCACAAGGAGGAAGGCCAGCCCCAGTGGCTCAGCCAGCCTGTGCTCCACTGGTTGCAGCACCAACTCCCAGCACATCTAGGACCCAACCTGGAAGTACTGCCTCTGCTGCCCCTGCACTACCTGCACCCTCTGGTAGCACTTCTCCAGCAGTTGGTGCTGTGGTGCCTTCCAAGAGTACTGGCAGAGGTGGGCATTTTATTACCCATGAGGAGATGTCAGGGTTGATGCGTAGAGTCATGAACAGCATTTTGCTGCATGCCTATGCTGGATGGAGAGGATGCTGTTCATTACGGTCCATAGGAGAAGATGTCAAGTATTCAGCTAGCAGAGTAAGGGGATGGCGATGACAGTTCTGCAGGGGAGGGCTTGATTCTCACTGTCCCCATGTTTGATGGGCATGGGTTACTGTCTTCCCCTCCCTATCCCCAATCATGGTGTCCCCTAACCTTTGTGTCCCTCATCGTTACTGTGTCTTGTCTTGCTTGTCCTGTTTCTTTGCATCTGCTTCTTCACCTACCCTACTTACCTGATGCAGAAATACCTATATCCCTTACCCAACATTCATCTCTTAGTGAAGTAAAAATAAAATGGGCATCTGTCCCACAAAAAAATATTCTTCCATACATAGCTCTCCACTTTGCATAAATGTCTTCTTTACCTACTTGATTTGGTCCAATTAGCTGTACAACATGACTGCATTGCTGTCACCCTTCTTTGTGGAGGTGCCAGTCCAAATTCAGCTAAAATTCTGTACATATTTTCATTTTACACTGTTGAAGAAATAAATAACTATGGTTATTTCCCACCTCCCTCCTGCACATTCCCATATTTATTTCCATTTGTTCTTCCCCCTGCTTGCACCCCATTGCACCACTTTCTTATTGACCCCATTTTAATGTCTTTAATCTGGTCAAAAAACAAAATCACAAACAACACATTTAAGTAACAAAAAGCAATTGAGCCCTTCACTTTTTGGCCTCTACATTTTTATAGAGTTTGGCATCACAGACCAATGCTCAGCAATGATGAATGGCTCTTCCACGGTGTGGTTACCTCTGTGCAATGCCACTTAAACACACTACACTAAGGTAGCACACACTAAAACACAGCGAATGTAGTATAAATTATTTCATTGCATTATCACTACTTATTTAAAACTATTACATATACTTGGATTCAAACCCTATACCATCTGGGCTCCAAAAGAAATGCATCAGTGCATTTACAGTTGCTGCCATAGATTCAGCTAAGCAGCGGGTGTGTTTCATGCACTCAGTACTTAAAATTCTCATACTGTTATCAATGAGGTTCATGTTTGCTTGCCTCTTAACTATGTGCAAACAGGGAAAGCAGCAGAAATGTATATCTCACATGCTCACAATCTTTGCCATCAACTGCGCAAATCAGCTGCTCGACGGTGCATCATGCAAAGTGGACAATAGCATGTATTACGTTTGTTTACTGTATATTTAATCTTCATCCCATGAAAGTACATTTAAAAGCAAAAATAAAAGGAATGCACTATCTAAGAAAATAACACATTTACAATGCAGTCTTCTGTTACCTCCTCCATGCACTGCAACCTTGGTCTCTCAGTACTTGTTCACAAATATAGCAACTACAAGACAGAAATAAATACTGTCTTATATACCATGTACATCTTTATGACTTGTTTGCATATAGTTTGTAAAGCTGTCTCTTAAAATATACCTGCACATTGGAAACATAACACCAAATACTACAGATTGCACACTCATCAATCTGGTAACATGCAGAACTTTAATATCATGATAGTTGGACATGGCTAGCTATCCATTTCATGCAGGCCTCCCAACATCTTCTCTCCAATATCCACTGTTGATGTCGCCCACTATAATTTGGCCTGCAGCCATGTAAAAATAAGACCTGTGCCATTGCAGTTGCATAAAGTACTCAGTTCTCTAGTCCAGGTACTTAGATATGTAGGAATTCTTATCTCATTACAGTCAACTGTTGTGTGTGTGCATGCATGTGTGTCTGTTTAGGCAGAAGAGCATAATGGAGTATCCTGCAGTTACTACTCCAAATCCATGGAGCACTAATATTTTGACAGTTACACATGCCTACACATCCATTTCATGCAGGCCTCCCAACATCTTCTCTCCAACATCCATTGCTGATGTTATCCACTATAAATTGACCTTCAGCCTTGTCAACATCAGACTTGTGCTGTGGCACTTGCATAAAGTACTGAGTTCTGTAGTCCTTATACTTAGATAGGTAGGGCTTCTAATCACACTACAGTCAACTGATTGTGTGTGTGTGTGTGTGTGTGTGTGTGTGTGTGTGTGTGTGTGTGTGTGTGTGTGTGTGTGTGTGTGTGTGTGTGTGTCTAGGCAGAAGATCATAATTGAGTATCTTACAGTTACCACTCCAAACCCATGGAGCACCAATATTTTGACAGTTGCATATACCTATACATCTATTTTGCGCAGGCCTCCCAACATCTTCTTTTCAACATCCATTATTGATGTCATCCACTATAAACTGGCCTGCAGCCTTGTAAAAGTCAAACTTGTGCTGTGGAACTTGCGTAAAGTACTGAGTTCTCTACTCCATGTGCTTAGATAGGTAGGGGTTCTAATCACACTGCAGACAACTGGTATATGTGTGTGCGTGTGTGTGTGTGTGTGTGTGTGTGTGTGTGTGTGTGTGTGTGTGTGTGTGTGTGGGTGTGTGTGTGTGTGTGTGTGTGTGTGTGTGTGTGTGTGTGTGTGTGTGTGTGTGTGTGAGTGTGTGTGGATGTGTGTGCTTGTGTGTGCATGTGTGCCTGTGTGTGTGCCTGTGTGTGTATGTGTGTGTGTGTGTGTGTGTGTTTGTGTGTGTGTGCATGTGTGCACATGTGCGTTTGTGTGCATATGTGTGTGTGTGTGTGTGTGTGTGTGTGTGTGTGTGTGTGTGTGTGTGTGTGTGTGTGTGCGTGTGTGCATGTGTGCATGTGTGTGTGCATTGGTGCACTTGTTTGACATTATACAGAGCATTTTGCACCAGCATGCCAGGCACTGCTATTACCATCTTACTGTCAACAGACTCTGCTGATATCATCACTTATAAAGTGTTGTCCCACACTCTACAAGTTAGGCTTGTGCCATAGCACTTGCATAAAATACAGAGGTCTCAAGTCAGTGCATTGAGATAGGTAGGGGTTCTGCTCTCATTGCAGTCAACTGGTGCGTGTGTGTGTGTGTGTGTGTGTGTGTGTGTGTGTGTGTGCGTGTGTGCGTGTGTGCGTGTGTGCGTGCGTGTGTACTTGTGCACTTGCTTGACATTAGATAGAGCATTTTACACCAGCGTGTTGATCACTGCTATTACCTTCTTACTGTCAACATACTCTGTTGATGTCATCAGCTATAGCTGTCTCTCAAGCTTGTTCTGTTATTTTCACAGTCCAAGTTAAGATCCCTAGAGCGAGTGACTCTTGTGCTATTATATTTGTGGATGTGAAGCATTTCCATCAGGGCAGGGTCAGAGGCTGGACTGTAGGCCAGGCACAAGTCACCTTATTCTATAAGATACAGAGTACAGTGACAGGGCTTCCAGTCTATCCACATATGTCATGGCATAGTTTGGAGGCCCTGTATTTTCTTGTGTTAAAACCCCTGTGGTATTGCCATCTGCTACAGGTGTCTGGTGAGATACATGCAATAGTGAGCATTGTACTCTGTTGGTGTTCTGATGAGATTTGAATACAGTGGTATTATAATATCCTCACACCTGGATATGATGGCCTGACTTATGAGGTGCAGAATGTAGAAAGCTTTCCTTATAACTGTGGAAACTTGGTGGTCGAACTTCAGATTGCTATTTACCTGTGTTCCAATGTCTAATCACTGGTTTTGACCTTGAGCGGTTGTTGTCAATGTTGTAATTAGCTGGAAAACCCACTTTGCAGAAGGCAGATATAATCACACATCTTTGCATTTCTTTGCAGATCATATGGCTCTGGCAGAAATCATTTATCTGTGTTAGACCCTCCTATAATATGTAAACATTATTGGTGGACTCAATGATTCCACCCAATATGCAATAGTCAGCAGACTTTGTAAAGCAAAGGCTGTATACTTTAGCCTGGACTTCCAAGAAATAGATTCCAAACAGTAAGGGCCCCAGCACAGATCCTCGTGGTACTCCACTGGTAACTGGTCTACTGGTAGAGGCTGATTCACCAATTTTCATAGTATGTGCTCTGTCAGTGAGCCAATTGGCTATCTACCATCGTTAGGGATAATCCCTAGATGGAAGAGTTTCTCAATGATACCTGAATGGAGGATTGTGTCAAAACCCTTGGCCAGATTAATATAGGTGGTATGCACTGTCTTACCTTCATCCAGCCCTTTGGTGACTTTGTCAAAGAAGTCTACTATGCTTAATTAGCATGATCTACCCTTAACAAATCCAAATCGAGTTAGGTCTAGAGTTTGAAGTTCACCTACGTCCTTGTTGATAAGGTCCATGATGGTTCATTTCATGACCTTGCAGATGAGACTGGTTAGACTTATAGGTCCATAATTCCCAGGGTGGGCTAATGGCCCACCTTTGAGCGAGGAGATTACTGCTGCTGTTTTCTACTCAGCTGGATCCAAGCCAGTTCTTACACTATGGTGACAGAGGATGGTATTTTGGTCCACTAGGTCCCATTGTAGACTGGTTAGTAAGTGATCTAGACAGTAAATACATAGCTGTTTGACAAAATTGATGGCATGGGTCACATTCATGACAGTGTGGATTGTGCCATATATATATATATATATGCCATGCATACCTGTCAACTAGCCTGGATTGTTCATAATGTCATGTACAAGTATAGCAGTGTCCTTCCTAACATCTCCAGCAGATGTTACAGCGTCAGGACGGTGACCTTGATTACCTTCATAAATTGCTGACATCTCATAATAGTTGTACAAGTGTGTTAGTGCAAAATACCTATGTTCACTTACAATCACATATGTTATATCAGAGACATGGGATTACTGGTGGTATTCTGATATTGTCTATGATTGCACGTGCTTCAGTTTACTGTTGTCCATGAGCCTGTAACTATGTGTCCCACTTGGTAGAGACATCTGCTGATATTACAGTCATATTCAGACAACTCATTTTGCACAGCTACACAATATGCAGCTAACCCCTAATGTAGATAACATCCCTGATAGATGTCCTCTCCATAGTACATGTCAGGATGCTCATATCACAAAGACATCTTCTCCATTGTTATCACCTTGTGTAACAGTCACATAATATACATTTGCACTGAGCAGGCTCTGCTGTACCATGTTAATACGTGATTAGTGCTCTTGCTACAACTTTCTTCCATTTACATGTTCTCCTCTGCTGTACATCAGGTTGTTTCACCTGTCCTCTTTCCTTGTGTTCATTCCTACAATTCATCTGTGTGTCCCTATTCAATACACACACTTCCCCTGTCTGTTTATTTTAAATGACAGTTCATGTAGTGTTACCGATCATTTGCACAACTGTTGCAAAGAATACCTGAAATGGGATTCCACAATACTCTGCACTACATATACTGTCCTGTAATGTGGTTGGACCATATACATTGCTCTATTATCAATCCTGCTAATCATTGTGGCATTCTGGGCAATTCTGCAGACCTAGTTTGCCTGTAGGTAAACAGGTCTACATGTCTGCTGCTATCCATGTTGCTTTACACTGTTTCCTGTCCGGCAACACTGTTGCTAGCCATAAAAACGCATGTGTTTACAATTAAATCCAGTGTGCATCATGAATATCTAAATAACACTGCTTCTCACCATGCAAACATGTAAACTTTGTGCAAAGCCTAGACAGAGTTTATTGAATCCCCAGGATAGTCTATATATCAGTGTTGTCTTGGTAAGATTTTGTAAAATCAGGGTCCACCTTGTCAAAGTGCTCAAAAAGACTTGAGGATGAATTCATTTCCAGCATAGTACTCTCTCCTTTTCTTGCTGATGTTGTCATCTCTCCATCTGAACCCTTTAGCTTCACTAGTGTGCCAGAATTAATTATGTAGAAAACTAATAAAGTTTATCTCAAAGTTGACTTAGTACTTTTTTTAAGATTTGCTCTGTATGTTTAAAATATGAGTACTTTATTTTTTGAATGCAAAGGTTAAGATGAGTATGGAATATGTCTAAGTAGGGTCTATGTTTGGGCATCAAATGGCACATTCATCGAATAGCCATTTGCGGAACACAAACCCTCGAATGTGCCTTTCCTCGAGGAAGCAGATCATCATAAAAAACACATTGAACATCCATAGCTGGCCAACGGAAAGTAAACAGCATGGACATACTTGTAGGTAACGTAGTGAAAAAGAAAGTTTCCCTTTCCCACTGCATTGAGATCTTGAGTTGGTGTGTATAACTGGGGAGAGTTCAGCCCCCCACATTAGGAAGATTTGAAACCTTCTAAATGTAGGGGAGCTGCACCCGCACCCCCACCCCCCAATTATATATACCAGCTACAAGAGCTCAGTGCAGTTGGGAAAGGAAAGTTTCCTTATCCCTACCTTACCTACATGTAAGTGCTGTTTACTTTCTGTTGGCCAACTATGGCCATTCAATGTTTTTTTTTTTTTTTTTACGATGATGTATGGTTTCACTGAAAGGGACTTTCAAGGGTTGATGTCTGCCGAATGGCCATTTGATGAACATGCCATTCAATGGCCAAACATAGACCCATCTAATTAATACTGCTGTTTTCAAACCATTTGCACAGACTTGGCAAGTTTCAGAAGGTATTCATCTTTTTAGTTAAGAGCAAAATCTGATGAATAAGTAGAACAGATTTAATTACTGAAGCAATGAATTCAATCTTTCTCTTTTGTATTTTAGAAAAATTCAGGTTTCAGGTATCACAGCTTTAACCAATATCTGAATTGCTGTATGCAAAACTCATCATCCTACAACAATATAGCATTGCTGACATGTACACTGCATCATTGTTATAACCACGCCCATGCTGCAGGTAATATAGTATATGGCACTGTGGGGGTGCAGTATGATTGTGAAAACATTCTGTGATCCTTGTTGGTCATATAGCCAGAATGGTACTAGAGCTTTAAACATTGGTATCTAGAAGAGTTTGGCAAGTGAACAGATGTTGTGCCCATCTTCAGAGTTAATGCCACTGGACAGAATAGTAACAAAGCTGTAAACATTAATATCATGGAACAGTTTGACAAGCAGGCAGATGATGAGCTTCTCTTCAGGCTTAATGCCACTGGTCAGAAAAGTACTAACACTCTAGTTGTTGTGATAAAGAAGCAGTGCAGATAGTACATAGACACTGTGTCTGGCATAAGTACCATTATCATATTTCAGAATGGTGCCAGCAGATTACATGTTAGTGTCAGGGGGTCACTGTCAGTGCCCCACAACCCCTCCCCATCAGTAACATCACCTTTTGTGAGAATGGGTCATAGGTTCATAGGTGTTTACTAGACTAAAGACCACAAGGGCCTTTTTATGCCTAGTCATGCATCCCAAATCTTATACATGTTCTGGTACTCTTGAAAATGTAAGCAGGCACTTAGGAGAGATTAACCATTTATAGGCTGCCTGTGTCTATTAGAGACCTAGGTGCCAAACCAGGCATGAATTTTCTGTTCCCCATCTAATTATCCAAGTTTCACTTTAATTGGATTAGAGAGGAGCTCTGCTTCATATGGATGGGGAGCCTGTTCCAGAGACAGGGTAGTCTCCGGGATACATATTAGTCTCTGCAGCAAGTCCTGTTTATATCACAGGCAATATTTAAGTCTTTAAAATGGGTAATTCTGGAGCTGTTTGCTTTGTGGATATGCAGGAGGTCCATCAGAGTGGGGTCTGACAATGCTCTGTATGCCACACATAGTTCTCCCCTCAACAGCCTCCAGGAAACAGAATACAGGAATAGGGCCTTGAGGCAATCTGCATAGGACATTTTACTTACTTTTATATTCTTTTAGTGAGGAACCACTGTGAACATTTCCAATTTTTAGTTGTGCCTGATTAGATCCATACCAAAGGGAGCATTGTACTCAATGACAGGTCTGATGAATGCCAAATACAGTGGAACAATAACTTACTTGGATCGAGATGCCATACCTTTGTTTATAAGTTGTAGAACATAGAATGATCTCATCACTATTGTAGACACTTGATGGTCAAAAGCCTTATTACTGTCTATGTGTGTCAATATCCCTGACTACTGGGTCATCTCTAAGGGGTTTGTTGTTAATATGATAGTTACCAAGACTTCCCAAAGGATACTGTTATGCATTTCCTGGCATTTAGTTTTAGTCCCTGGCTCTGACACCAGTCGTTTCTCTGTGTCACCCCTTCCAGGAGAACATTTGTGTTAGTGTGGGATTCAATCATCATCATCAGCCCCCTTTTTCCCATTTTTTCTGTAGGGCGTTGGGGTATAGTGTTAACTGTTACCATCTCTCTAGATTCAGCGCTACACTCCTGCCTTCTTCAACACTCATACCTGACTGTCACAGATCTTATTTCACACAGTCCAGCCACCTCTTTGCTGGATGTCCTCATTTCTTCTTACTTTCTTCCTGTGTGTCCCAAATCTTCTTCACCAGATTGTCTTCTGCTTTTCTGCCCGTATCTGAACCACCGTAGTCTGTTCTCCTTGATCATTTCTGCAATTGGAGCTACTTTGGCTTCTGATCTTATGTCCTCATTTCTTTGTCTGTCTCACAGTGTGCATACTTCCACCCTTCCCAGGCACTTCATTTCCATTACCTTTAGCTTCATCTGCTCTGCCTTTACTTCCCAGGTTTCTGAATCATATAGTAGTACTGGTCACACTGCTGTCTTGTACACCTTACTTTTCAACTTCTTTGGCATTCTTCTGTCATATACTACACCTGAGACTCTATGCCAGTTGGCTGCAACCCATCTGATTCCAGCTTTGAGCTCTTCATTTAGACTTCCCTTATCCTCAACCACCCCTTCCAGATACTTGAAGCTATTTACCTGCTCCACTATCTTCCCTTCTATCTCAAATCTCAGCTTATTCTGATTTCCCCAATTTCCTGCCATTACCACTGTCTTATCTCTGCTTACTTTCATCCCATGTGCCTTCAGTTTTATATTCCATTCCCCTATCTTTTGCTGGAGTTCTTGCTCAGGGTCTGACTGTAATGCTACGTCATCTACATACAGTAACTTTGTTGATCTGCCCCTTTCCACCTGTTTGTTAATGTAATCCATCACCAGTATGAACAGCAGTGAGCTCAGAGCTGAACCCTGTTGTACACCCACACCCACTGGGAACCCCTCTGTGAGGCCGAACACTGTTCGTACTTGAGTTATTGGGTCCCTGTACATAGCCTGCACTAATTCTACCAATGTTTCTGGGACTTTGAACCACTGCAGTACTGCCCAGATCAGCTTTCTTGGGACCTTGTCATGTGCTTTCTCCATGTCTAGGAATGCCCAGTTGGACTATTTCCTCATCTCTAGCTTCTTAACAATCTGTCTCACTGCAAGCATCAGGTCAGTTGTGCTGCATCCTGATCTGAATTTGAACTGCTCATCTCCCATTGTACTTTCTACACTGTGCGTATCCATTTATTAATCGCCATCTCCAGAACTTTCATGCAGTGTGACAGAAGTTTGATGCCTCTGTACTGCCCACAGTTGTGGATGTTCCCTTTGTTCTTGTACACTGGCATGAGTATACTTATTCTCCAGTCATCTGGGATATGCCTTTCTCTCCACACTGCTATGAGTACCCTCAAGAGCCATTTCTCCTTTATCTCACCCAACATCTTTATCATATCTGCTTTGACCTGATCTGAATCTGCTGCTTTCCCTGACTTCATCTTCCTTAGTGCTGTTCTTACTTCTTCTAGGGTGGGCGCCTATTCTTCTCTCGTTGTAGGCTATGTCTGGGGCAGTACAGCTCATTCATAAGCTGCTGGAAATACTCCGATGTGTCTTTGATGCCCTGTGGACTGAGGAGCAAGTTGTTGCTGACATCTCTCATGAAGGGTGTCTGACTATCTTCTTTATCTTTCTGTCTTTGCCTTGCAACCTGATATAGTTTCTTTGTGCCATCTACTGAGTCACTTTCCAGTTGTTGATAGAGTGCCTCTGATATCCTATTCTTTGCTATTGTAACTCCTTTCTTAGCTTCTTTGTTAGCCAACCAGTATTCCTTCCTAGCCTGCTCAGTCTTTTCTATCTCCCACTTTTTCCTTCACTCCTTCTTTCTTTTGGTGACTTCCTAGACTTCTGCATTCCACTAGCAACTTTCCTTATGTACCTTATTTCCATACCTGGCTCGGCCACATATCTATTCTGTAATCCTAACAGATGCTGTTCTGAGGCACTGCCATTCTTCTTCAACTCCACCCATTTCCTCCTCTTCCTAGAGTGCTAGAGCCTTCAGTAATTCCTTGAACTGTTGTACTTTTTCTCCAGTCAACTTTCAGGTCTTCAGCCTGGTCTCTGTAGACCTTAGAGCCTTCTCTGACCACTGCTTGCAGCTGATTTTGACAACCAGTGGTTTATGCTGTGGGTTGACTGTTTCACTGGGGATGAGCTTGCAATCATGGATTCTACCCCAGTGCCTTTTCCTTACTAGGAGGAAGTCTGCCTGAGTTGCATGGTGGCTACTGTTGTATGTGATCTTGTGACTGTCTCTCTTTCTGAACCACGTGTTGGCTACTATCAAGCCATTTGCCAGACAGAAATGTAGAATGGCTTCTCCTTCTTTATTCCTGTTGCCCCACCCATGTGGACCCAGGGAGTCCTCATATCCTGTTCTGTCTGTCCCGATATGTGCATTCAAGTCACCCATTATCAACAGCACTTCATAGTGTCCTGCTTTATCTAGTAGGTCCTGCAAATGCTGTCTGAATGCACACTTTTCCTACTATCATGACCCCACTGTAGGGCATAGGCTGAGATTATGAATACTTGTCTATCATTACACTGGAGTCTGATTGTCATGAGTCTGTCATTAATTCTGATTATATCCCTCACTGCCTTCTAAAGCCTCTCTCTCACCGCAATTCCCACATCATTTCTAGTCTGCCTCCCTCCTGAGCATTAGATTCTGGATCCCAAGCCAAGTGGCTTTGCTGCACTGCCCTTCCATCTTTCTCTTGGATACATAGAATGTCCAGCCTTCTCAGTATGATCATGTCATCCATTTCCAAGCTGCATCCTGTCAGTGAACCTGCATTAAGTGTAGCAATTCTCAATTCATGTTTGGCAGGTTGCTTGGTTTTACGTCCAGCTTTGACTCAACAGAGATATCCCTGGTACCCAAAATGGGACCTAGATACCAGCTGGCCAGTATCTTATTGACCCATGGCTTCTGGGCTTTTTGGCAGGCACACACTGGCCAATAGGGGCACATACACCACTTGCACTGCTAGCATGGGTCCCTGGCATAGGTCAGGTCCAAAACCCATTTATCTCCGGTAACTACCCATGCCCATTTTGGCAACATTAGTCAACATGGCCAAATCATCTAGAGCCATATTTTACACCTAGTGGCTAGCCCTGCCATTACGGGCAGTCTGTGACCCGTGTTCTCCTATCTTGAAGATATTGTGCACTTCAGTAGATGTCCAAAGCAGTTGCTCTGTACAACTCTTTCCTCTATAGAACACCATGTACAGTCTATGCTGCTGCCCACAGCTTCATTCATCAGTGAATTTTGAGATGGAAATATGGAAAAACTCAGCATGTTGTTCAGAGATGGAAAGAACCCCACAGAAACACATGGAGAGCATGCAAACTCCAAACAGTCATTGGTCGGAGGTCAGAACCGAACTTTGTACCTTGTGCATGGGAGGCGAAAATCTTAATTATTATGCCAACTGGTCTCAATGTGGAATTCAATGACAGCTTCTAATTTGCCATCACCTGCAAATTTAGTCAGCCAGAGACCATTGACATTGGCATTGACTCCAGAAAAGTAAATGACAAAAAAGAGTGGTTTAAGGACCAATCCTTGAGGCACTCCACTTGTGACTGGCCTCTTTGAAGAGGTGGACTCCCAATTCTAACTCCTTGGGTCCTGTCTGTAAGTCAGTTGGCTATCCACCAGGTGATATACGAGTTTGTACCTAACTTCTTGAGTTTGTCAACAATGCCTGAGTGGGATATTGTGTCAAATGCATTGGTCAGGTCAAGATAGGCAGTGTGAACCATTTTGCCCTCAACCATTGCTTTGGCGACCTACTCAAAGCATGGCATGACCTGCTCTTGATGAAACCAAACTGGGTTGGGTCCAGTGTCTGCAGATTTACTATATCATTATTGATCATTTCCATGATAATTTTTTTTATGGCTTTGCATATAAGGCTAGTGAGACTTATGGGTCTGTAGTTTCCAGGATCTGTAGATGGCCCACCTTTGTGCAGAGGGATGACTGTTGTTCTCCATTCATGAGGCATAGAGCCTGTTTGGAGCCTACAGTTAAATAGCAATTCCAGAGGCCCTGATAGGTCATGTTTCATGCTCTTTAGAAGGCATCCTGGAATATTGTCTGGGGCCATTCATGCAGTGTTCTCAGCCTTAGAGAGAGCATTAAGGATCTGTTCTCTAGTGATAGCAGGGGAAGTTATATTTGATGGCATTTTCTAAGGGAAGGTTGCAGGGGAGAGAGGAGAAAAGTTGGAGCTGAACTTGTCAGTCCTAGGTTTGCTATATCTTCTGGCTTTTTGCTTTTTGAATTTCTCCAAGACTTTTGGATTTCTAATGCCATGATGGGAATGGACCCCATTCCTAAGTCAAAGTATGAAAAAAGATTGTGAAATTGGTATTGTTTCAATCTTTGATGTTAGCAAGAAGTGCTCTTCACAGCACCCACAATGAGTGCAATAATGACTCCTACAATTTGTACAGAGTAACATGTATCGGTAACATATCTAAGTACAATTGTAATTTTATTTTTTTATAAGACCCATTGCTTCTACTATTGCACCTGTCTGGGTATCCTTCTTCCATATTGCCCTTGTTTCTGCCTGCAAATCCTGGTATTTTATGACTTTGAATCTCCCTGTACATAAGACACTATAGTCACTGGGTGTAGCAGTTTCAATGATCAATGCTACTTTTGCCTTCTTTTCATGTAATACTATATCTAGTTTTCTCACATCTATTTTTGAACTGTTGATAATGAGTCATCCCATGTAATGTAAACGTCATTTTCTGTAATGCTTTATAGCTCATGTTTCCAGTGTTTTTCATGTTTTTCAGTATTATAATGTTTGCACAATCCCAATGCAACAGTCTTGCCACATTATTATAGCTTTCAGTTTATAGTCCTTCTGCCATTAGTATATTACAACCAGCAATAAGATAAGCAACTATATCCAATTCTGTTTTACAAAACCTTCATTTGTCTGTTTCTCCAACATGCTCAATGGACGTTGTAAACCAACATGTACATAGTCCACTATCTTGGGCTGCTAATATTAACCTTTCGTCTTTTGTTTTAAATTCACCTCACCTTAACCATTCCTGAGTTCAGTCCTGATCAACATGAGATTGTTCCAAAAGTTTTCTACACTTGCAGATATATTTATGCATCTTCCACATTTCTTGCCTTCTCATCTGATCCTTCACCTTATATTCTTTCATTTTTTGGCACATTCAGTTGCTGCCTCAGTTTTACTTACTTCTTGTTTGATTTCCATTTCTGCTTGACAGCAATATGCTTCTACTAAACTAAGCAGGAAAGTCATCTCAGATTTAGTTGCCTCGTGTTTTAAACTTTCACTACATTTGGATCTTGTGAGGTCGGCAGATATGTATGCAGTCCTATAATTGCAGATCTATACATGTAATCAATTTCGAGGGGGCCCATACCTCCTTCAGAATGAGGAATATATATTCTTGGTATGCCCTAATTTTTATAAATCATATGATGAGCATGAAGCATCCATCTTGTTTTTCTGGCCAACCTATCCAACACCTTTTGAGGCCAGTCAATCACTCCAAAAGGGTATGTTAGGACAGAAAGAGAAAATTGGTTTATAACTTGGACTTTGTTCCTAGATGTCAGCGCTGTTTTCAGTATTAATTGAAGTCTTCTATAATATTCCTTATTAAGTTTTATTCACATTTGTTCATGTTTTATTGTTGATCCTTCATCAATTCCCAAATATTTATAAACTCCTCTTGCTCAAGTTCTTTTATATCACATTCCTGTCCCAAACTGATGTTTTCTTGGTTTTGCAGCTTCCTGCTTTAAAAAGTTGCTTTTGCACATTTTTTAAGACCAAAGGGCATTCTTATATCCTCTGAAAAAGTGTTGACCACTTGCAGTTTTGCTTTCAGTTCCTTGTCTGATGAACTATACAGTTTTATATTGTCCACAAAAAGAAGATGAGAAATCTTTACACTTTGTTGTTTTCTGGGAGTCAAATTGTAGACATGGCCTGATCTATTAAGGAGACAGCTTAATGAGTCAATGGAAAAACAAAAGAGCAGCACTGATAAAGAATCACCCTGGAATATCCCCCTTCGGATTTTTATGCCTGGAATAATAATTTGTCCTTTATCATGGTTTAACTGCAAAATGTTTTGCCACTGTTTCATGGTTGCTGTATTGTAATCAGAGTATGGTGCATCTTATACATTTTTAAATACTCTTTTATCCATGAATGTAGGATACTGCCAAAACCTCCATACATTTAAGAAAGAGAATATATGAACATGTATTCGATATTAATAAAAATAAACAAACTGATGCTTTATACAGACATATTAATTTGTATGAAGATCATAGCTTTATATTTTTAGTTATTCAACAGATTGTTTCTGATCCGCAAGTGAGGGTCGTGCCTGAACATTTGGAAGTGTGTGAGCTTAAATGGCAACTGTGGTTAAACGCTACTATGCCCCCAGGACTGAATGAGGATACTAGTATTAATTGTGTTTTAGAGTTTAAAAGCTTTGAAAGTTTTTAATGGACTTTTTAACTATTTAATTGTTTTAGCAATTCTATTAACAAATTAAGGTAATTGGTTAATTGTATTAGGTTCATAGGTGTGTACTAGGCTAATGGCCCTGGAGCCTTTACAAGCCTAGCCCATAGAAGTTCCCTAGATTCATGCCGCCCGACATTAATTCCCAGTGCCTCTATCAAGTAGAGCCACTGGAGTGATCCCCGGGGTGAACTTTCTATTTACGATCCACTCATCAAGAAGTCTCTTAAAGAAGGCCAGTGAGGTACTCTGCTCGACATGTATGGAAAGACTGTTCCAGAGCATGGGCAGTCTCTGGGGTATGAACCTGTCCTTCCAGCATGTTCTGCTGATTGTGGTAATGAGGTTGAGGTCTCTGGAACACGTGGTGCGGAGGGATTGGGATTTCTTTAGATGCAGCATTTCTAACAGAGCTGAGTCATACATGCCTTTGTAAGTCAAGCAGAGATTGCCTCTTAGTAGATGATATGAGACAGAGAATAGCTGGAGTTTTTTTGAGTCTGTCCATGTAGGACATGTGTTTAAGGCCTAGGATCTTCTTTGTGAAGTACTTTTGTGGCCTTTCCAGCTGTTGCATGTGTCTAGTGAGGTACATGCCAAATGGGGCATTATACTCGATGATTGGCCTAATAAGGGAAGAGCAGAGAGAGATGATGACCTCTTTCTTCCTGGATGCAAAAGCCTTGGTAATGAGATGTGCCACATAGAAGGACTTTCTGACCACAGTGGCAATGTGGTGGTCGAAGAAGAGGTTGCTGTCAACCTGTGTCCCCAGATTTCTTATAACACCTTCAGTGTTCAGTTGGATCCCATTGATGTGGTAATGAGTGGGAACTGAGTTTTTCCCAAAGGGGATGATGACGTATTTTTTGGCATTAAGCTTAAGGCCATGGTTTCGACACCAGTCATTGGTCTCAGTGAGGCCTTTCTGTAGGATGTCTGCATCACTTGGGGAGTTAATAATGGCTTCTAGCTTGCAGTCATCTGTGAACTTGGTCAGCCAGAGTCCCTCCATGTTGGGCTGGACTTCTGAGAAGTACATGCCAATTAGGAGAGGACCCAGGACCGATCCCTGGGGGACTCCACTCATGACTGGTTGGCTGTCTGACTTGGAGTCCACTACTTTCACACTGTGAGTTCTATCTGTGAGCCAATTTGCAACTCACCTAGTGATATAGGGGTTGATGCCTAATTTGGTGAGTTTATCAATAATTCCTGAGTAGGGAATGGTATCAAGATAAGCTGTAAGAACTGCCTTGCCCTCATCCACAGCTCTGGTGACTGACTCAAAGAAGTCAACCAGGTTGAGCAGGCATGATCTACCTTTCACAAAACCAAACTGAGTGGGATCTAGAGTTTGGAGATTCCCTATATCCTTGTTAAATATGTCCATGATGATGCGCTCCATATCCTTACATATCAGACTCATCAGGCTAATGGGCCAATAATTCCCAGGGTCTGTAGTTGCTCCACCTTTATGGAGAGGGATGACTGTAGCAGTGCACCATTCGGTAGGGACAAAGCCTGAAGTGAGGCTGTGATTGAACAGGGCACACAAATATGGTACCAGTTCACTTTGTAGTTCATGTAGAACACATCCAGGGATATTGTTGAGTCCCACAGAAGATGTATTCTTGGCCTTGGACAATGCAGCTTTAACCTGTGCTGCAGTAATGCTGGGTGCCTGGCATTCCACTGGTATTGTGATTGGTCCTTTGGGGGGGTGAGAGGGGTAAAGTTGGCACTAAATCTGTCGGCCAGTATGTTGGCTATATCTGTTGGCTCAGTATAGGAGCTACCATTGTGCAGTAACTCAGAGCAAACCTGGGTATTGCCATGGAGATTCTTGCTATAACTATAGAAGGCTTTGTGTTGTTTTTAGTGTCTGCCGCAATTCTGCCTTCATAGCTAGCTTTAGAGGTTTTGATGAGGGATCTCAACTTTTTGTTGAGGCTAATAAGGGAGTATTTCCAGTCTTGGGACTTCACCTTTTCCTGCAACAATTTCTTCCTTCTATTGTAGATTTTATTAATGGCAGGGGACCACCAGATTGGCTTCCTTTTTTGGAGGAGATTGTCTTGGTTCTGTTGGGTATGGCTAGTTTCATGCATTTATGTACATGTTCATACAGTGCATTGGTGTATGATTTGTCAGTCATGCATCTATTTTCCATTGACATGGGTGCTGTGAAGATAGCCACTTCTGTTTTTAGGAGCCAAAAGTCAGCTTTGAAGAAGTTTTCCATGGTGGTTACCTTTGCGGAGGGTGGGGGTGAGATGTGAATTTCCATGGTGATTAATTTGTGGTCGGATCTAACCAGGGAGGAATTGACTATTAGCGTAGAGCAATTGTTGCCCATGTTAGCAGTAACCAGGTCAAGGATGTTGCTTCCTCTAGTGGGGATAAGGATAAGTTGGTCCAAAGCATTGGAATTGATGAATTCCAGGAAGTGTTGGGCCAGTGTATTGGTGCATGAGTAGTTTTCCAGTTGATGGAGTGGCAGTTGAAGCCATCTAGTATGAGAGTGTTGGGTTGGACCCTAATAGTTTCCAGGGTGCTTAGGAACGTGGAGTGAGAGTCTTGGGACATGGCTGGGGGCCTATAGCAGGCTACAACCTGAATCGCCATCTTACCCAATGTTAGTTGTACCTGAAGTATCTCAAATGTGCTATGGTGGGCTACTAGTCTGGAGGTGTGCATATCCTTTATGAATATGGAGACACCACTGCCTTTTGAGCTTCGGTCCATATTCTGGGGCTGAAAGGTGTGGAATTATAGCCTGGTAGCGCAGGGTGCTTTCTGCTGATTTAAACCAGGTCTCCATTACAGCACAAATGTTGATGTTCTCCATTTTGAGGAGTGCTTTGAGCAAGTGCATCTTGAGATTTAGATTTCTAGCACAGAGCAGCATGACCCTCAGATTGCATTTATTTATAGCTGTTAAAGTGGTAATTTGGTCTTTGGAACATCGTCTAAAAAGGCACTATAGGGGTGGGAAGAATCTTAGCCAGTATCCAGAAACCCACGGGTGACAGATGCAGGCCATCTCTGGCAAAGCTTCGAGGTCTGTCAATCATGTCTTCCCAAGCAGACAGATACTGGATCCCCTTAGAATGACACCAAAAACTTAGCCAATTGTTAAAGCCAATCATTTTCTGCTTGTACTGTGGTATCATTCTGGGCAACAGTAATATTCTTCTCAGGGCTAGGGTCATACCTGCCTGGGCCACATAATCCAAGAGCTCCTCCATGTCTCTTTTCATGTAGTCCAGGGAGGTACATCTGAAGTCATTCACACCCACATGGACAGTGACAGAGTCATACTTGTACTTGTTGTGGAGTGACCTGAGTGCGTGTGTTATGTGTCAGATTCTGGCACCTGATAGACAGCTGACTGTTACCTTCTCCTCATTCAACCTAGTTAGTGAGACATCAGTGTGCCTCACTATCAAGTCACCTATGATTAGTGTATTGGGCAAGCTGTTTTGTCTTAGGGGCTTAGGTTGAGGGGCACACTGTGTAGGTGAGTTATGTGTCTTGTGGTTTGTGCTGTGTTGTGGTGGTTGAGTGCATTTCTGCCTTGAAGGTCTCTGCTGTTTGGGTAGATTTCTGTTGAGAGCCTCTGCAAAGGTGGGTGTGTGGTTGGTGTTTTTATGTGACAGCTGTGATGTTGGGTGTTCTGGAGGGCTATGTGTTGCATAATGTGTGGTGCAGGTGTTGACCTTCTCCTCCTGACCAGTTATTCCGGTCTTGGCTTGAGAGTGCATGGCTTCCAATTTGGATATATAAGTGCATCTCTCACAAGTAAGAGGCGAGGGTTGTCTGTGTACATGAGGCAGTTGCTACACTGCCTCAGAATGCCCAAGTTCATGAGGTTAATAGGAGAAAGCACAGGGAACTGACCTTTAGACATGGCAGGAGGGATGGTCATTGTTACTAAGTACTGGAGTTGTTTCCTTATATAGTACTTTTACAGGAAAAATGTTACTAAAGGTGTCTGAGTCTGTACAGAGCACTGTCAAACACTTGAGGGGAAACTAATATGCAGACCCTGAAAATTTAAGGATGAAGTATCATGCAATACTTACTGAAAAATAAAGAATTAGCTTATCAAGAATGAAGAAAAGAGGTTAGTCGCATGCATGGCTACTGCCTGGCTACTACTAATGCTGGTCTCAGCACAGCTTCATTCTGTTGGGATACAATACTCCTTTGCTTCTTCTCTCACCAGAAGCAAAATGTTAGCACCAATTCCAAGAAGAGATGCAGGCCACAGCCTGTTTGGTGATACACAGTCTTATCCCAGATGATGCAAGGGTCTGCAGGCTTGTAGCCTTTTTCTGGTAGATGCCTCGAATAGCAACCCGACCAATCAGGTATGTTAAGCACAGACACTCACTTTCCAACCAGAAAAACTCAAGAATCAATGCACTCTGCTCCTACTCTCACCAGGATCAGAATATAAGCACAGATTCCAAGCTGTCACCTATAAAGCAGTGATTAAGCTTTCTGGTGATCAGTAGTCTCCAGGAAATAATGTAACTGCACTCCTTCTCTCGCCAGGAAAAAACAGAAGCACTAATCCCAAGATGACTACTGAGAGGCAGAATGTGGGCTCTCCGATAACTAGTGGTCTTGCAACAGATGCTTAAATGTAAGATGAAAAAATAGTTTATCCTAAACACTGCGGTGTGCACTAGAGGAGTTAGATGTGAAAGTAGGTAATTTAAGTTTTAACTGTCTAAAAAGTTAAGTTTTAGTGGAGAGTCAATATTTTTAAAATAGCAAGATAGATTGAAAGGGGGTGGCCACTTTTGTACTCTAGTACTATGGAATACAGTAGGATGGCCAATAAATTTAACAGTTGAAGGGGGTGATTTCACAAAATTATAATTGTGTACTTACTCACACCAGCCAGTAAAAGCAGAGAAGAAATGAGATATATGGTCAAATTAACATAAGGGGCAGGCAACTAGAAAGACAGTGGTATTTAAGAACACAGCAGTAACCAGGCAGTTAAAAGTTGAATACAAGTAAAACACAGTGTAAAGAAAACAAATCACAGTATAGAAAATAGAAAAAGGCAATAAAGTAATGCAAAATACAACAAATAAAAAGCAAACTAACCTTTCCCTCACACCAAACTGTAGCAGAGTCTGGGTGAGCCTTTCCAGTAAAGCTTTTCCAGTATTGGTTTACGTTTACTATGACTGTATATAAGGGAAGTATTTTTTGTTATTTGTTAGTTCTGAAGAAGTCTCTTTGAGATGTTGGGGTGAAAGCACTTAACTCTTGTAAAGATAAAGTGGATTTCCAGTTTTAATTCTTTGGTTGGTTGCACTTCGATTTATTTATTTTTTGTTGTCTACCTATTTACCTGGTTAATATACTGTCAAATGCTTTTGGTAGTCTATCCATGTCATACTTAGATTCTTCCCCTCTTTACAGTTCTCTGTTATGACTTTATTTAGCAACAAATGATCCTATGTTCATTATGACTTTCTTTTATTACCCTTTTGTTCTATTGCCATGATTGAGTTTTCTTCTGAATGACTATAAACTCTGTCATCATCAGTTCTAGTGTATAGTTTATAGGTAGTCAGAAGGCAAGCTATTGGTCTATAGTTTTTAGGAGAACCTAAAGATTCGTTCTTAAGTAGGAGCATTGTTTTTTTTGTTGTTGTTAACCAGGTTGGAGTATGTTCAGGATGTGCAAAAAATAGTTCTTACTCATGCCTAAATCTTCATGTAAAAATCTTAATAATTTTAGCCACAAGTTGGGTACTGTATCTGGGCCTGGGGTTTTACAATTACCGTATTTCCCCGAAAATAAGACCGGGCCTTATACTTTTTCCCCTGCCGAAATACGCATTAGGGCTTATTATCAGGGGATGCCTTATTTATCCCCCCATACAACAATCTACATTTATTCATTTATTCATGTACAAAAATCGACATTTATTCATGTACACAAACTGACATTTATTCATGTACACAAATTGACATTTATTTGGTATTTTTCCATTATTGGGCAACAGTTCTAGATAGGTAACGTGTTAACAGTTTTGTGAGAATTCTACATAAACAGTGCAACAAACATTTCAATTTCAGAATATCTACGCCTTGGCTTTCACAGTGCAATATTTCATGCTTAACAGAAAGTGCAGAAAAATCTCAATACATGTGTATTGGAGGAGGGGAATAAAACAGGTGAATAACTGACACTTTTTGAATGGTGATGCTTTCTTTATTCCTTAACCAAACCATAAGAGAAGAATGATGGAAAGTTATAAAAATGAAGTCTGGAAACTAATGGCTTTACTTTGTAATTACCCCTTGATAATGAAACGTTACCTTAATACAATAAAGTCAAAAAAACTGACAAGAGCTTGCTGGCAGCTGAAAGCAGAAGCAATCCATTCTGTTGTCCCGATAACAGAAAAGTTGTTCAAATACAGTCATGTCATCTTCTTCTGGAACATTGTCATAAGTCTCCAAGCCCAGAATTCTGGCCTGAATTTCTTGTGACTCCATTTCCTGGAGAACCATTGGCCCCAATCTGTCATGCCTAGCAATAGAGCTCTTCTTAAATGAGCATTGCTTGTCCATGTAGCCTGCTCATAGTGCATTGGCAACACAGCTGTCAGTGATTTTATCCCATGAATACTTCACCAAAGTCACGACCTCTTGCAGGCTAGGCTTTACAAAGTTTCCATGCTGATTTCTCTCCATTCTATTTTCAATGTAGTCATTGAGTTCCATGCAGAAATGGTCCTTGAAAGGCTTGTTTATTGCAATATCAAGAGTCTGGAGATAGGCAGTCATTCCTATTGGAATCATTATTTGATCTATTCTTCTCTGTGCAAGGAAGTTCTTCATGTCTTTAGTGCAGTGAGTGCTGGCTGAATCCCAGACTAGCTGACCTCTTTTGCCACCTCACAAAACAAGTGGCAGCATTACATCGACCCACTTCCTTATAACTGCTTGTGTGCACTAGGTTTTTTCGGTTTCAAGAATGTAAATGCCTGAAACACGTTCAATCTTATCTTTCTTGCCCTTACTAATGATTAGAGGTGGGGTTTTCTTTCCATCTAGATGAATTGCCAAAATGCAGGTAACACGTGCACTTTCGTAACCAGTGGAGGGACTGTAGATTGACGAGGCACCCCTCTGATCAATTGTTGTTTGTGATCCTTGGCCCTTAAACACTGCAGTTCCATCCATAGCAATCATGTTGGAGAGTCGGTATTTAGAAAAGTCGATGCCATCAACAAAGGACTTGAATGCAAGTGCACATTTAATAACGTCAGTATCATCCAGCTTGAACAGTGTTGTCGATATTCTTAGAGACAGTTCATATCGCTGAAGGAAGCCATCCAGCCAATGTTGTGATGCTTTGAATTCTTCTGGGGATATTTCTAACTGTGGTGCCATTGCAAGGACAAATGCTTGAATATCAGCCCTGTGCACAACCAAAGCCTTTGCTCTCCTGTTAGCAATCCATTCACAGATGATGTCTTCCAGCTCAGGAAATAATGGTTGCCGACCTGATCCACACTTGCACTTCTTAGCATTTCCCTCATCCACCTGTTGACTGAGGTTATAATACTCTGCTCACCATTTTCAGACCATTTAGAGATCCAGCTTCTTCTCTTTGCAGAAAGCCATCAGATTCTTTCCCCGGGAGTCCTCCACGATTCCTTTCTTGTACTCAACAGAATAGCTCTTTTATTTTGCACTCATCTTGTTTGGGGGGGGGGTTAATTGAAGACTTATGAGAGAGGAGTGGCAACAAAAATGGCAACAGTTAAGAAGACACAACCACACCCGTTCGTTATCAAGTGCGCACCCTTTACGTGCGTTGTCTGTACTTTGACCAATCAAAGTACACTTGCCAGTGTTTATGGGCCAAGGATCTCAAACGTCAAATGTGAGTGAGGATTAGAGTTACAGTAAGAATTGGGAGGACTTCTGGGGAATGAATCTTACGACTTTCTGCAAAGAGAAGAAGCTGAGTGTCCGAATGGTCCAAAAATGATGAGCAGAGTATGATAACCTCAGTCAACAGGTGTCAATAATATTATTATTTTATAATTCAACACATCTGTCGAGTATTGTTTACGATCTTAACTGGGTCTTATTTTTGGGGTAGGGCTTATATCATGACCACCCTGAAAAACCATGCCAGGCCTTATTCTCTGGTTAGGTCTTATTTATGGAGAAATACGTTAGGAGCTTTTCTTAACTTTGTTTCAGTCTCTCTCGCCATTACTTCATCCCATTTCATATCCTGTACATTGAACTTCTTACTGTTTCTTTTACTTCTTCTATCCATTCAGCATCTTTATTATGTTCCACAGGGCCCTCATAGATATTTCTCCAAAATGTGTCTATTTCTTCTTTTTTGGTGGTGTTTCAATTCCTTTTGCCTTGTTTTCCCGCTATCTATAAAACTTTTTTGGGGTCATCAATAAATTGCTTATTTTGCACTTTTCCTTTATATTTACCTGCCTATCTTCTAAGTTTTTCTGCCTGTGGTGATATGTTTAGTTTATTATTTATGATAGTGCACGATAGATACTGATCTGTTTTGATACTGAGCATTGCTTTTCTCATGTCTATCTTTCTAAGTATTTTTGTTGATCTGATCCCTCTTCCGTGGTCTTCTAACAGTGACACCTCTTCTCTTAATTGCTTTATACTTTTATCTATTTGATACTTCCATGATGGCATTTGATTTCTCCACTTCCTTTCCATTACTGCCCTGCGTTTTTGTAGAAACCAAAAAAGCCAGCAGATAAGTAATGTATACTCCAGCGGACAAATCACTTCAAATAATACATAAAAAATCCAGAGTGAACTCCAGTGCTGAGGACATGCAACACTTTAATAAATAAAATACACACAAAGATAAAAAACAAGAAGGTGAGCACTTTGGCAGTCTACTGGCTGCTTCATCAGACCTACTAGCACAGTGCATCTGAATTAATTATATGTACACCTAACATCAACTAATCAATTACATGGTAAAAACTTCTCTTTTCCTTAAAGTTATAGTCAAATGTCTATCTATAGTGCAGCTTATAAAAAATGAGTGTAAAAGTGGACGTGTCTTAAGCACAGGTTTTAGAGTAACATGCTCATTTAAGCCAGGAGGCTTATCTGCATTAAGATGGACTATCCACTCTTGTTCCCTCTGTTCTGTGAAATTTTTAAAATCATCCCCCTCTTATTACACTCTAAAATTTCTAACACAAACACTTAAAATCATGACCAGCTCCAAGGTCACTAACGTGTGCTGCTAGGGCACCTTTCATTCTTTTATGTCTTACATCATTAACATGTTCTAATACCCTTTCTCTCAGTGTCCTTTTGGTCTTCCCTACATAATAACTAAAACATTTCACACAGTATGTAAAATAAACCAAGTGTTTCATTGCACCGTCTGCATATGAAGCTGTCTCTATCCAGAAAACATTTAAAGAATGTATATAAATAGACCTCCACTGTGAACATACTTACAGGTCTTGCAACACCTACAGGGGAATGTCCCCTGCCATTGTGATAGTGGTTTACAGCCTTCCCTCAAGTTTTTATAACATAGTTGCCTTTTTAAAGATGTTATTTTTAAAACTAAACTTGGTGTTTGTCTCACAACTCCACTTATCTTGTCATCTGCTTGCAAAATGGCCAAATTTTTCTTAACTATATTGCAGACTGTGTCAACATTATCATTATGCAGCCTCATCACCCTTAATACCTGACCCGTCACTACATTCCTGGATATGTGACAAGGGTGCATACTTGTTTTATGTAAGATAGTATTTTTCTTACGTTTCTTTTTAAAAATGGATGTCGTCAACTCCCCTAGATGTTCTCTAGTCAATTTGGCATCTAAGAACTCTATACGCTCTCTAGAAGCTGTGTATTTAAACCTCAAAAATGTTGTGGTTGAATGTAAATAATCAATAAATTCATATATCAAACCAATCAATCCCTTCCATAAAATAAATACATCATCCACAAAGCTTTTATAGGTTCATAGGCTCATAGGTAGGTATTAGGCTATCTGCCTGAAGGCATTTATAAGCCTAGCCAGAATGTGCTGGCTTTCGCCACCCCCTTAGATTAGTTCCCTGTGCCTCTGTCCAGCAGAGCCACTGAAGTGATTCCCGGGGTAAACTTTCTGTTTCCCATCCAATCGTCAAGGTTTCTCTTGAAGAGTGTTAGTGAGGAGCTCTGCCTAATGTAGATTGGAATCTTGTTCCAAAGTATGGGAAGTCTCTGGGACAGGAATCTATCCCTCCAGCATGTCCTATTTATTGTTGTGGTGAGGTTTAGATCCCTAGAGTGTGTGGCTCGAGGGGGATAAGGTTTTCTTTAGGTGGAGTATGTTCATCAATTCTGGGTTGGACATGGACTTCTATGTCAGGCAGAGATCACCTCTGAGTAGGCGGTATGCAACCCAGTACAGCTGGAGTTTCTTCAGTTGAGCTGCATAGGGCATCTGTTTGAGGCCAGTGATCCTCTTGGTGAGGTACTTCTGTGGTCCTTCCAGCTGTTGCAGATGTCTTGTAAGGTACATCCCAAATGGGGCATTGTAGTCTATGATGGGTCTGATGAGTGATGAGTAGAGGGGCACAATGACCTCTTTTGATCTGGATGCAAACCCTTTTGTGATTAGATGGGCCACATAGAAGGATTTTCTAACCACTTTGGCAATGTGATTATCAAAGGAGAGATTATTATCTACTTGGGTCCCCAGATCCCTTATTACGTTTTCTGTGTTTAGGGGGCTACCACCTGTGTGGTAGTTTGTGTGTACTACTTTATTTTTTCCAAAGGGGATGACTATGCACTTTTTGGCATTTAGCGTGAGGCCATGATTTTGACACCAGGTATCCGTCTCAGTGAGACCCTTTTGGAGGATGTCTGTGTCAGCCAGAGAGTCAATTATAGCCCCTAGTTTGCAGTCGTCTGCAAACTTGGTCAGCCATAGTCCTCCTGTGCTTGCTTATACCGCACTATGTGTTCTACAAAACCATTGTTCATCTTGACACAGTCATATTCCCATTGTGCAAATACCAGGTTGATGTAGCTTTTGGCAAATGCTGTCCCCATAGCTACGCCAACCTTCTGTAGATAAAACATGGCGTTAAACAAAAAAACATTATTTTCTAACTCTAAAAGTTGATTATTTGCATTCATGCACCCTCATCACATAGCCAGGAATGTAGTGAAGAGTCAGGTATTAAGGATAATGAGGCTGCGTAATGATGATGCCATATTAGAGGAGGCCTTGTTAGAACTGTAAAGGGAATTTTTACAGAGAGGCTATACGGAAAGAGAGTTAGATGAGTGTTAATGAACTGAGATCAACTAGACACACAAAAGGGAAACCCTATTTTTCAGAAGATGTTAGGTATGGCAGGGAGAATGATGTTAGAAAAGAGGGTAAACTCAGATTGGCATTGACTTACAGTAGTAATGTTGACACAGTCTGCAATATAGTTAAAAATTGGGCCATTTTGCAAGCAGATGACAAGATAAGTGCAGTTGTGAGACAAACATCAAGTTTAGCTTTAAGAATAACTTATCTTTTAAAAGACAACTATGTTATAAAAACATGAGGGAAGGCTGTAAACTACAATCACAATGGCAGGGGACATCCCCTGTAGGCGTTGCAAGGCCTGTAGGTATGTTCACAGTGGAGGTCTATTTATATACATCCTTTAAATGTTTTCCGAATAGGGACATCTTTATATGCAGACTGTGCAATGAAACACTTGGTTTAGTTTTTATGTAGGGAAGATCAAAAGGACACTGAGAGAAAGGGTATTAGAACATGTTAATGATGTAAGACATAAAAGAATGAAAAGTGCCCTAGCAGCACACGTTAGTGACCTTGGAGCTGGTCATGATTTTAAGTGTTTGTGTTAGAAGTTTTAGAGTGTAATAAAGGGGGGGGGTGATTTTAAAAATTTCACAGAACAGAGGGAACAAGAGTGGATAGTGCATCTGAATGCAGATAAGCCTCCTGGCTTAAATGAGCATGTTACTCTAAAACCTGTGCTTAAGACACGTCCACTTCTACACTAATCATTGTGTTTTTTATAAGCTATACTATAGATAGACGTTTGGCTAGAACTTTAAGGGAAGGACAAGTTTTTACCATGTAATTGATTAACTTATGTTAGGTGTATATATAATTAATTCAGATGCACTGTGCTAGTAGGTCTGAAGAAGCAGCCAGTAGACTGCAAAAGCGCTCACCTTCTTGTTTTTTATCTTTGCATGTATTTTATTTACTAAAGTTTTGCGTGTCCTCAGCACTGGAGTTCACTCTGGACTTTTTCCTGTGTTTTTGTAGTAAGACTCTATCTGTTATTAATTTTGCTGCACAATCATCATCATCATCATCATCTTTCGGCTGTTCCTGTTTGGGGTCGCCACAGTGGATCATCTCTTTCCATTTCTTCCTGTCCTCTGCATCTTGCTCTGTCACACCAACCACATGCATATCCTCTCTTACCACATCCATAAACCTTATCTTAGGCCTTCCTCTTTTCCAGTTACCTGGTAGTGTCGTCCTTAGCAACTTTTTCCCAATATACTCTGCATCCCTCCTCAGCACATGTCCAAACCAACGTAATCTTGCCTCTCTGGCTTTGTCTCCAAACCTTCCAACCTGGGTTGACCCTCTAATATACTTATTCGTAATCCTGTCCACCCTCGTCACATCCAGTGCAAATCTTAACATCTTTAACTCTGCCACATCCAGCTCTAACTCCTGCCTTTTTGTCAATGCCACTGTCTCCAACCCATATAACATAGCTGGTCTCACTACCCTCTTGTAGACCTTCCCTTTGACTCTTACTGGTACTCATCTGTCACAAATCACTCCTGACACTCTTCTCCACCCACTCCATCCTGCCTGCACTGTCTTCATCACCTCTTTTCCACATTCACCATAACTCTGAACTATTGATCCGAAGTATTTAAATTCATCCACCTTCACCACCTCTACTCCCTGTATCCTCACCATTCCTCTATCCTCCCTCTCATTCACACACATATATTCTGTCTTAGTCCTGCTGACCTTCATTCCTCTTCTCTCTAGAGCATATCTCCTCCTCTCTATTGTCTCCTCCACCTGTTCCCTACTCTCACTACAGATCACAATGTCATCTGCAAACATCATAGTCCACGGGGACTCCTGTCTGATCTCGTCTGTCAACCTGTCCATCACCATTGCAAATAATATATCCTATTTACATATGTTTGTTATATCGCATGGATCTCTATGGACAGTCCTAATTACTGTGTTCATTTGTTTAATCAGACTTCTGACTTTTTGGGTTTAATTGACTTTCTGTAGTCTTTTTCTTTGATTGATCTTCATAGGTCTGTCCATCTATATTAAATCAAGCAACTCTTCTCTTAGATCATTTTCTTCTAAAATAAGGGCAAATTCTTTGATCTCCATTTCCTGTGGCCATTCTACAGAAAGTCCCAGAGCATCTTGTTCATAGGTTCATAGGTGTGTACTAGGCTAATGGCCCTGGAGCCTTTACAAGCCTAGCCCATAGGATTACTCTGGCATCATGGCACCTGATCATAGTCCCCAGTGTCTCTGTCAATTAGAGCCACTGGAGTGATCCCCGGGGTGAATTTTCTATTTCCCTTGCACTCATCAAGATTTCTCTTGAAGAGGGCCAGTGAGGTGCTCTGTTTGACATGTATGGGAAGTCTGTTCCATAGCATGAGCAGTCTCTGGGTTATGAACCTGTCCCTCCAGCTTGTTCTGTTGATTGTGGTAATGAGGTTGAGGTCTCTGGAGCATGCAGTGCGGAGAGATTGGGATTTCTTTAGATGCAGAATTTCTAACAGAGCTGGGTCAGACATGGCTTTGTAAGTCAAGCAGAGATCGCCTCTAAGTAGGCGATATGAGACTGAGACTAGTTGTGGTTTTTTTGAGTCTGTCCATATAGGACAAGTCTTTAAGGCCTAGGATCCTCATTGTCAGGTACTTTTGCAGCCTCTGAGGTTGTTACAGGTGTCTAGTGAGGTACATGCCAAATGGGGCATTGTACTCGATGATTGGCCTAATGAGGAAAGAGTAGAGGGAGACAATGATCTCTTTCTTCATGGATGCAAAATCCTTAGTAATGAGATGTGCCACGTAGAAGGGCTTTCTGACCACAGTGGCAATGTGGTGGTCAAAAGAGAGGTTGCTGTCAACCTGTGTTCTCAGATCTCTTGTAACGCCTTCTGTGTTCAGTGGACTACCATCAATGTGGTAATTCAATGGAACTGGGTTTTTCCCAAAGGGGATGACGACACATTTGTTGGTATTTGTTATGCCACATTCTCTTCAGTTTCATCCTGTGTCATCTTTTGCTCTTTCATATTGGAACTCACTGGCCTATAGCTCGACAACATTGACTCTGTTAGAGTTGCCACAGTTTCCTGTTCCTTCCCTTGCTGTGCAACTCAAACTTGAGCTTTTGTATTGGCTTCCTATGGAAGGCTCCAAAGTATCTTCATATGGCAACTGATCAGATGTTTCCTGCTCCAGTGGTTTCTCCTTAATTTGGGAATCCATTGCTGTATACTGCTGTGATGTTATCAGAGTTAGATTTTCTGCACTAAATCTTTCACTTGGCAGGTAATCCATAACCTCAGTTTCTATTTCTTTAACTTCTCCATTACTAGTCCTCTTTTCTACTTTTCCCGTTTCTGATCTTATTTTTTGTATTGTAAAGTTTTCCATGTCTGGATGCCTTTGCCTGTATTTTTCTTCAAATAGCTTTGTTGCTGCCTTTTTTGTATTGATTAGTTTTTATTTCTCCTTTGCATAAATATTGCACCATATTAAATTTCTTTTTGTTTCTCTTTCCCGTGTCCACATTTCTTCTTCAGATGTCTCCTGCCCCTCCTGTTTCTCCTTACCTGGGGGACTCGTTCCATCACGCTGAGATATAACCTGTGTTAGAACCTTTACACTAAATCCTTCACAGGTATTCCATAACTTCAGCTTCTATTCTTTTAATTTCTACTTTACTAATCTTCTGTTCTACATTCCCGCTTTGTGATCTTACTTTTTGTATTGTGAAACTGTTCATATCTGGATGCCTTTGCCTATATTTCTCTTCGAATATCTTTGGGGTTGCTTTTTTGTAGTGATTTATTTGACTTTTTCCTTTGCATAAATATTGCACCATGTCAGATTTCTCTTTCTTTATCATATCCGTATTTCTTTTTTATACTTTCAAGAATGTCTAGACGTTGTTCTTTATATTTTCACACTTCCTCGGTCTATTCTTTTTTTCCAAACAGCCCAAGCTTTCTTGGTCTATATAATGTTTTTCATAAATCTGTTGTATCAATGAACACAATTTTTTATTTGAAGCTTCTGACAGTTTTTATTGTGCAAGTATTTTTCTTTCCTCGAATGTCTCTCTTAATCTTTTGCGTATCTTCTGTCTGGAAATTCTGGGCTTCTTGCATAATTGTAACAATACATAATTTCTTTCTTATCTTCAATAGTCCACTCTATCATCTTTATGGCTGTTTTTTCATCTATCAATTTTTGCGATTTTTGTGGATTACTACTTCCTTCTATAAGAGGGGGGCCATCCTCCCCCTGGGCCTGGCCTGGTCCCATTGTAGGAATCTTTACGTATTTTGAGGATTCTACAGTCATTTTTTTCCATTTCTGGCACCAGTGTGCCTACTAGGATTGAGCACTTTTTTATCCTAGGTCTTGTGCACCCAGCTATCTTTTTTTAACCTACTTCTGTCCATGATATATGCTATATAAAATACAGTCTCTATATCAGTGTCATCTTGGTGAGATTTTGTGAAAAATGGGGTGCAACCTGTAAAGGTACTCCCTCAGACTTAAGGATGAATCCTATTCCAGCAGGATGACTCTCCTTTGTTTGCTGATTTGTCATCTCTCTGTTTGGTCCCCTTATCATCCATTTGGTCCTCATCATCTCTCCATTCAGTCTCCTTATCATCTCTCTGTTCAGACCCCTTATCATCTCTCCATTTGGACCCCTTATCATCTTTCTGTTCAGTCCCCATCATCTATCCATTTGGTCCCCTTATCATCTCCCCATTCATACCGCTTATCATCTCTCCATTTGGACCCCTTATCATCTCTCCATTTGGACCCCTCTTCTGCCTCAGTGTATGTGGTTCCATTTATAATGAGCTCTGCACACAATTCTGTACTGCCTTTGAGGTTGCAGACATAGCTAAAGAATGCCTTGTGATTGTCCTTGACCTGAGAGGCCAAATTTACCTGAAATGTGGTTTTAGTAGACTTTATTTGCCTTTGAATTGTTTGTTTTGTTTGATGAGAGTCCTTTTATCCTGCTGGGTGCTGCACCTCCTAAGTTTTGCCATGATTTTCTTCCTTCTTTTATACATCTGATTGATTTTGTGATGCCACCAGGGTGGCTTGTTTTTTGAGTTAGTTCTGTACTTATTTCTGATGGGTACAGCTGTCCCTATGCAGCTATTAACATGCTTATACAGAGTTTCTGTGAACAGTTCTGCATAGGCAGCAGTCTTCTCAGGGTTTATGGGGGCTTGAAACCTTTCCAGGTTATCACCTAATAGCAGGAAGTTAGTCTTAGAGTATTTCCCGAATATTCCAGGTTTAGCTGAGGGTCCAGGTTTTATTTTTACTTCAAAGGAGACCATTTTGGGGTGTGACCTAACCAGGGAAGACATTACACTAGGGAGTGTGCAGCACCCTCTCATATTAGTGAAGACCAGATCCAGTATGGTTGCACCCCTGGTTGGTGTGTTGAGAATCTGTTCCAGGGAGTTTGTGTTTACAAAATTCAGGAATCTCTGAGCCTGAACATTTGGTGTCGTATAGGATTCCCAATTAATTGTGTGGCAATTAAACTCACCCATTACTATGGCATTAGGTTATATGGTGAGTGTTTCCAATAAGTTTATATACATGGTATGGGTTTCCTGGGTCATAGAGAGGAACCTATAGCTTGCAAGGAGGTGGTATTGGATTTTGCCTATGGTGATTTGATTCTGGAGTATCTCAAATGCATTGTCCTGTTTGACCAGCCTTGAGGTTTTAATTTAAATCAAGACACCTCCACCTTTAGTCCCTGTCTGTGTAGTGGCTGATCTAAATGTGTGGAAGGCATGATAACCTTGCACTGCCAGTGTACTCTCCATGGCTTTAAACCATGTCTCAGTGACTGCACAAATTACAGTCATAGAAGAACATGATTATAAACTGCTGCCTTACCAGTGGCAGTGAGGATCAGAAGAATAAGAGAACATCATGTGTTACTTTCTCATAGACAATGACTATGCTGATTTACCCCTGTGGGCTTTCCAGCTGTGCTCTGTCTAACATGGTACCATATACCTGCTTGCAGCCATCAGGGAATAGCATGGATATCACAGCTTCCAGCCCTTAAAAATTTGATGAACTGGCAAGGCAGAATGCAGGAACAAACAGCATTTACATGTAATCAGTTTCAACAACATATATTTTCAGACTCTGGAATAGCTACATGATACCAGACCACATGACATACATTAGGTTATCCTAGGTAATCAGTACAGAAGGCCATTAGCAGCCTGGCCATTGAACTACCCAAATCGTTTCTCATGTGACCTCTAAGGATCTCAGAAGACAGCCGGTGTGAACTTAAAGGTGCTATTAAGGGGATCTCAGTGCAGATATACTGCATATGCAATAAAACAGAACCATTCAAGTAGTGACACATCATGGCATAAAGCACAGCTGCAGAGCCAAAAGCCTAGCAAACTAGTTAATATGATATATTAAAATCCAATATAACTTCTAAAAATCATAAAGCTGCAATAGGTGAACACAGGAAAAATAACAAAAACAATGTGTCAGTGCTCAGCATGTAGCACACTTGTTTTTGGTGCTACAAGATCATAAAGCTGTGGGTTCTATTCCCACACCAGGTGACTGGGTTGCTGGCAGTGCATCTTAGGGCATGTGTTGCACTCCTGAATATGCTGTCCTTTGGATAAGACATTAAACCAAGGTCCTATTGGCATAAGTTGGTGGTAGCTCAGGTGGAAACAAAAGATCCACAGCACCTGAAAAAAGAGTAGGGGATGTTAGTTTGAATACTACCTTGGGTCTCCCCAAAAAAGAGGACACTGCCCAAGTGGGACTGATCCGAGCAAGTAAGTGTAAATATAAATAAAATGTATGTGGAAGACAGAAGGCTAAAACACAGAGATTATTGGAAATATAGTTGGAGAAATATGAGCAGAGCTAAAGAAAAAATGACAATATATGAGAAGGTGATAGTGAGTATGTGGAGAGGACACTAAAAAGTATAGAAAACGAAGTGAGATTACATAAACTGTAATAGGATTCTTTATCAGGGCTACATCCAGAGGAAATGGTGAGAAACAGAGAGAAGGTGCAATGTGGAAAATGCTGCAGAGATAAGTAAGGAAATGTGAACTGTATAAGGCCTGCATGTTTAAAGTTAAAGTATAATGCATCATTGTTAGATAAGGCAGAGGCAAAGTGGTTAGACTTGGGCTAAGACTTCAACCATAATAAAAAGACTTTTGGCTTTTCCCAGTTAAGGGTTGCCACAGCAGATCACTGGTCCATTTACGATTGGCAGTGGATTTTTACAGTGTGGAGTTGCCAGCCTGGCACCCAACTTTCACAGAAGCCACACACACACACACACACACACACTTGCGCACCTACCTGCATGTCTTTTAAAGTTCAGTTGATCACAGGGAGGACATGCAGATGCCACACAGAAGGCACTCCAGCCAAGAATCAAACTGGAGAACCTCTTGTTGTGAGGTGACAATGCTAACCGCTGCACCACCTCGGCCGACAAGACTTCAGGCATAATAATGGATTGATATTACTGTAAATGTTTAATGTACCTTTTGTAGTAGGCTACTTTATACACCCAAAACTCGCTCACTGAAAATGTAATTCTCTATATAGCTTGTTTGTACCATCTTTTCTCTTTTTTTTTCAGAACATAGCCTCACCTTTGATTGTGTTCAGTTCATTTCCCAAAAGATGCTGCCCTTCTAATCTTTTCTATTCCCTTAAAATATTCAGACATCTGTGTCATGGCTCCTTCCTCCTGCTGACCTTCGTTAACTTTTCCTCATGATTCTTCTGGTGCAGACAGTATTACCTTCTTGGTAGCTGACCTCTGAACAATCTAAGTGTTATAGATTTGATGAGATGTAGCAAACACTTGAGGATAGTGGCATCCTACATAGAAGAATGTTCCCTTAGCTCATAAATTTTGTTAATTTTGTGGTGTTTGTGGAGTTGAAGAGATTATTTTAAGAAATAAATGCACATAAAGAAGGATATGGGGGAATATGAAGCTATAGTAATAAATAAATATATGATTAAAATATTAAAGATAGAGGAAACAGAATAAGGAGAAACCAAGGACCAGCAAACATAACTGCAAACCATCAAGAACAAACCAACAGACAAACAAATGAGTTAACGATAGAAGGAAGTAAGGAGCTTAAAGCTAAAATTGGCAAGCAGAGGACAAGGATAACAGAAATGGGGGAATACATGAGTTTCCTGAGGCAAACATTTGATGATTTGAAGGAACAGTCCAGGAGGTGTAACTTAACTTTGCCTGGCATTCTATGAAGGCGTAAACAAAGTTGTGTGAATTCCTGCATCAAAGCGAATTCAGAACATGGATGACTGTCAATAAACAGTCTTGCCTTTGATGCCAGGTTCTAAAGAGTAGGTGTTTGGATTAATTCTTCATCGTTGACATTGTGGTGCATCATGGGGGTGTTTGGATTCATTTTTCAGTGTTGACATTGTGGTGCATCATGGGGGTGTTTGGATTCATTTTTCAGTGTTGACATTGTGGTGCATCATGGGGGTGTTTGGATTCATTTTTCAGTGCTCACAGTGTGGCGCAGCATGGGGAGGGGGCTACACCCCTGAGGTGCTGTCCTTTGGATGAGAAGTTAAAATGAGGTCTCTTCTGCCTAAGCTTTTGGTAGCTTAACTGAATGTTAAAATTTTAGTGGCACTTAAGAGTTGCTTTATTTAATAATCTTTTAATAAAATGTAACAAAGTTCGCATTTTCATTTTTCCTTTCGCATCCAACACCACATAGATATCAATAAATCATGTCTTACGTAATTCTTCAATTCCCATTCCTTTCTAAATACTTTTATTTTCAGGTTTTCGCCTAGACAATGTTATATCTGTTTTTTGCATGTAATTGTAACTTCATCCAGACGCAACTCAACAAGTTGTACATGAAGCATCTGACAATGTAGTCAAGACAAACGGAGTTCATTCTGTAATACGCTTGCAATTGTTGCCCTGCATAGTCACTGCTCAAGAAAGATGAATTTGACTTTTGTATAGAAGTCAAAAGATTGGGTGTCCCCAAAGCTCCCAAACCACAAAACAAAACTAAAAAAGTCTCTTTTCTTACTTAACGGCTTGTTTCAGCACTTGTCTTCAGTGCAGTTGCTGCTTATTATGTCTAATACAAGCAAAAACCTGTTTTTTTTTGTTCACTGCAAGCAAGAATGTTGCTGCTTGTTACAGCCAATGCAAACAAGTACACTGGAGTCCATCATGTGACACTGGAGTTTATTCTTCCGTATAATGCCAACAAGAAAGATGGAACTGGCTCAGTGCAATGCTAGCAAAACTTGGGTTTATTTTGTGCAATGCAAGAAAAGTTGGAATTCATTCTGTACAATGCAAGAGAAACATCTGGAGTTTGTTCTTTACAGTGCAAGCTATAAAGTTAGAATTCATTCTGAACAGTGCTCTCAAAATTTGGAGTTCATATTGTAAGGAGCAAGTAAAACAGTTGACGTTCATTCTGTATAATGCAGACAAGAAAGCTGACATTTATTCTGCATGATGCAAGCAAGAAATCTGAAGTTAGTTCATTACAATGCAAGAACTAAACCAGTTGTTTGTATTGCCCAAAGCAAGAAAAAAAGTTATGTGGTTTGTTCTGACTAAAGCAAGCTAGAAAGGTTTTGTTTGTTCTTCCTAATGCAACCAAAAACATTGTTTATTCTGTGCAATGCTGATTGCTCCCCCCAGTGCAAACAAAGCTGTTGTCTGTTTCGTCCAAAGCAAGAAAGAACAATATTGTTTCTTCTACAAGTGCAAGCAAGTTATTTGCTGTTTTGCCATCCATTGAAACCAAGTATTTTGGGGTTCATTTTATGTTATTCTGTATAATGCAAGTAAAACAGTATATTACACCAGTGACCTACTTTCTGTAGAGTGCTGTGGTAAGGTTGCGGGCAGTGTTCTCAGCTACAATAGTTTCTGCTCAAGATAGCCGGAGATGACTTTTGTATAGAAGCCAAAAGGTCTGGCACACTCCTCAACTCCCAAAAAAACAAAACCTAATTTAAAAAGCCTAATACACAAATAGCACTTCAATGCTATACAACAGCTTTTGTTTTATTTATTTATTTACTTCTGTCCTTCCATAACAGCTGCAGTGAGAGCCTTCACAGCACCATTCAGGGTCCTGTTCACAGGTGTAAGGTGTTATGGGGCACAATTGAGAGTGCCACTGCACTGAAGACATCTGATGCAAGTACTTTAGTAAGAAAAGAGACTTGTTTTTGTTTTGTTGTTTGTCAGTTGAGGAGGGCACTGGACCTTTTGGCTTCTATACGAAAGTCATATTCTGCTTTCCTGAGCAGATGGTGTGTGTCACAGGCATTTTGCCTGTGACGTTAACACAGCATTCCACTATCTTTAAATTCAGATAAAGTTTTTCTGTTTAAAGGAACCAGGAAGGTGCTTTGGTATCTATGTATTTTCCACACATTGGGCACACTTAGAATCTAAACAAATCAGTCCATTGTATCCCTCACAAGGGGGATCATGGAGCAAATCATCATTATGCCCTAGCAAGGTAAAATATTACAACAAATGTACACAGTAGCTTCCTTCCTGATGGGGCTTGTTTTGAAAATGTGTCTTCTAATTACTGTGAATGTTGCTTTTAGTCTTCGGTCTATTTGTTGTACAGAATATAGACTGCAGTCCTTTCTCCTTGACCCAGTTATGAAGAAAGGCACACTCCACTAATACAGAGATGAACATGGTCTGCATGTTTTATGCATATAGACAGTACAGTGCGTAGTATTATATGTCATTCCCCCAGATTTACTAATCTTCCATGCAGGACTAGCTTATTCCTGCACAGAAGTGACCGTTTAGGAGCAGGATGGCAGTGCACCATGCATAATAATGAGGCACACTGCCTGAGCTCCTAATCTTACACAGAGCATGTAAGAGTGCAGGGGGCTTGTCTGAGAGCAGAGTCCTCAGAATATACATGCCCCGCAATGCAGAACAACAGAAAGGGGTAATAAATGAGCGAGACCGCTCATAGGTATCCTCATATCCCCACCAACAGTCCCCCATGTGTACAACAACAACAGTACATATAAATAAAATGAAGAAACCCTTTTATATATATATATTTTTAAATCTGATTAAAGCTAACCATAGATGCGTGGGTGTGCCCATCACTTAGCTATGGTTAATGTAGCTTAAATGGCTGAAGAGGATAACAAGGAAGATATATGCAAACAAAGCAGCATAGCAGTAGTGTAATGGGCAGAGCATTTGCCTTACGAGCAAGCATTCCCGGTTTGAGTCCCACTGCAGCAGATTCCATTTTCTATGGCAAAGCACGTTATGAGTAATATTTATGTTGCATAACCCACTAAATAACATATTTTTATGAACTGGAGTATTGCAGTAAATGCACATGTGAGGTGTCATAATGAATAAGGCACTAGTAAGCAGGTTTAAGCACAAATAAGCAGTAGTAAGCACATGTAAGCACAAGTTAGTAGGCATAAGCCTGTTTGCATGGCAGTAAGCAATGCCTACACTGGCTAAGCACGTCTAAAGCTAACTCTCTGTAAGCAGATATAATGGCAAGTTAGCAGTGCTTACCCTCGCGCAAACCCGTTTACATCTGCTCAAAAGTGCCTTAATCACTCTGTATCCAACGGCCCTTGTTCTGGCCATCAACAAAATAAACAACCATGCAGGTCTTAAACCCAGGACCCCACACACCATAGTCACAGTAGTTAACCACCAACCCATCACAGAAGTACAGAAAAATGATGTATCAGCAAACAAGTCCTCACCATAGTAAAGCCAAACTGAACCTGTGAAAGGAATCAGTATACAGTTATATGTTCCATAACCCACTACATAACATAAATATGTGAACTCTTCAAGTAAAATCTTGATGATTGGATGGGTAATAGGAAATTCACCCCGGGATCACTTCTGTGGTTCTGCTTGACAGGGGCACAGGAAAATAATTTTCTTGGGTGGCGAAAGCCAGAGTACCTTTTTGGCTAGGCTTGTATTGGCCCTAGGGCCAATAGCCTAGTACCTACCTACAAACCTATGAACTGGAGTACAGCAGTAAGCCCAAAAGTGAGGTGCAATTGTAACAGAGTGTTGAAGTCCCCAGTAAAACACAAGTACCCCATAGAGTGTATGTACACATTAATCGTGGATACCTGGCAGATATATAAGATGCAATGAATAAGAAATCAATGCCCAAAAGGAAATATAATGCAAAGTCTAATGTAAGCACCACTAAGTATTGCACAGGCCAGCTTAGGAGATGTAAGCAATGTGTAGACCAGCTAACTAAATTTGCCCAGTGGTATACCCCTTTAAACAATGCCAACCCTAGGTAAGCAGGTTTGACCATAGCGTAGCCTTTTCAAAACTGGCCAATCAGGGAAAAGTGTGGGAAATTGGCCCTACTTAAACCCAAGAGGCGGGAATACATCTCATAACTGGTTGTAGCTTCCCCTTACAGGCACTATGGCAGTAAGGGGAGAAGATGTGCACTTTCGGGTGCAGCACTGGTGCATCTAGGAGTCCAAGGTCATGGCAGGACTCCTAGTTAAACGCCATGCTCACAGACTGCTGCAGGGCCAGTACCAGGGCTCCCAATATAAGGCGGATGCCTGGCACTGTCTCGCCCGCGATCTCACCAGTGCCACTAGCATACCTCTAACTGGCGACCAGGTCAGGCACCACTATGCTGACCTGAAGTGGCATAAGGGGGACCTCTTCAAAGAGTGGCTCCAAGAAGCTAGAGTGTCAGGTAATGTTCCAGATGTGTGTAAGTATCACCTCAGTATGTGTGTAATAATTGCCAGCTCAGGTATACCATGGATAGGTATGGCTAAATATTCCTCTTATGTCACCCACAGCTGCAATGGAGCGGGCCACGAACCAGGAGGCCCACAGCAGTCGCCTGGCGAGGTTGCAATGCAAGGCAGGTCAGTAATACTCATGCATTTACTCTCATAGGAAATAACAATAAAAGTAGTTAGTAAAGTAATTGCTAGTATAAAACCTGTATCATTCAAGGCAAGTACTGCATACACTACAGAATATGGCAGTAAGTGTCTCATATTGTTTGTAAGTCAATAAAAGTGTAACAGCCTGACAAAAAGGTCTACTGCTGGACTGCATGTGTATATCCTGGTATCATACGGTAATGTAGATATGCAATCATGTAATAATACTGTAGTATTAAGCACTGTTACCCACACTATGCACCATAAATTGAATGTGTAGGAATGCCTGTATATGACAGGTAATGCCCAGAGGCCGTTTAGTACAACTGAGATACACATAGACAGTAAACAGGGAAAATGCAGACAACAAAAACTGAATAGCACGTACAACTGGGCTGTTAATTGTTGTTTTTTTAGCACACACAGCCATGGTTTGAATCTGGCCAGTGGTAGTAGTCTGCATACAGAATCATTCCCCACAACTGTACAGATATGTCCAGAATGTCTATTTAAGTGGCCAATATATGTTGCCTGTCATCCTGTCCCCCTGGGAAATCAGTGGGATGATCCCAGACGTATAGGCAGCAAACAGGAAATACAACTGATTGACACAGAGATTTCAGAACAAAGCTGACATACTAGCAACTCCCCAATACCTTATGTGACTAAGAAGCAGTGTAGTTCCCATTCACACCCCAACTTGTCAAGCTGTGGTCAGAGTGTGTACAGTAACAGAGTGAGATGTATGTGCATAATAGTAATGTAGAACCTGGTACTCTGTGTGGAACATTTAGGTAGTGCTAATAAACATTCCTCCCAGAGGTCTGTCATATACCAACACTGTGCCCAGAAATACAAGAATGATATGCAGTTGCTCTGAATAATGAGGTATTACACATCACTGTCACCCACACTGTCCTACGACATAAAACTGTCTAGGAAATTTGTATAAGAGTGTTTTATACAAGGTCAGAATGCAAAATCACAGGGGATTAATAAGACAGAAAGCAGATAAGAGATATACATCAATATCTATATAACAGATAATGTAAGTAAAGGTTGTAGGAAAGTCACCAACAACAACACGGCAAGGAAATACACTTTATTCCACACACCACAGCACAATACGAAGCAAAACGTTAATGCTCCATTTCCTATACGTTTTCGTCAATAATAAGACTTCATCAGACGACCATAATACAATTCAAACAGGTTTAAATAATACCTTTAATTAATCCCAGCCAATAAGAAACGTTTATAAAATTTAAAATGACAATAAATTATTAACCCTTGGCTTGCCTTCCTACTATTCAGCCCTACCTAGTATGTACATAAAACATATTATTTATAGATAAATATTGTGTGCACCATATAATATAATCTAAAACACTATTTAATCCATTAAAAGCACTAAAACCACAATAGTAAAAAATACACTTTAAAAACATTTTATAAGGATATCAACTAAACCTGCTAAAAATCTCCATCTGGTAGTCAAAATAGTAAATGACCATACTTAAAACTATCTGAAGGTATAGTATGAAGGTAAAAACATAGAGGTAAATCCATATTATAATTTTGCTGCCTTCAGTTTTAGTAAAGCAGCAACTGAAATACTATCATTTAAGCCTGGAGGTCTGGCAGCATCAAGTGTTACCTGCCAATATAATTCCCGGTACAACAATCTGGTCTCCCAGCCACCCCCCTGGCATCTATCCCCACAGTCAGGGGGACAATTTCAACAATTTTGAAAGATTCATGGGATTTTTTGCAAGGGATCGATCTGAGTGAATCCTTTGAAAGAACTATTTTTGTAACTGTGGATATTAAAGATTTGTTTACTCTCATTCCACAGGATATAGGCTTAGAGTGGTTGGAACAAGCTTTAGTAGATAAGGGTAATATTAATATGGATCAGTTAAAATTATTCTTATCCTTATGGAGCTTATTTTAAAGAATAATTTTGTTTATTTTGGAGGAGAATATTTCCACCAAGTCAGAGGTGTTGCTATGAGGGCCAGTTGTGCACCCACATATGTCAATATTATATTGGCATGGTAGGAGAAGAATTTTATAGTCAACTCCAGATTTTGTGAATGTTGGACACACTACAGTAGATTTCTTGATGATATAGTCATTTTTTGGAAAGATTCAGAAAATAAGCTCCAGGAATTTTTAATGTATTTGGAAACTACTACTAGTTTTTTACATTTTACTAGTTCTGTAACAGATAACCAGGTTGACTTCCTGGATGTTAGCATTATTAAAACTAATGGGGATCTAAAATCTAAGGTTTTCCAAAAGGGAACCTTTTCAAATTCATATTTGCATTTTAAGAGTGCCCACCCCTATTTTCAAAAGAGAAATATCTTTAAGGGTCAGTTAATAAGAGCCAGTAGATTAACTTATTTGGAAGAAGATTTTGTACATGAAGCTGAATACCTGAAGGGGTTATTTAAAGAAAGGGGGTACCCTGAAGAATTGTTAAAAGATACCATGATGTATGTCAAGAATTTACGTGCCTCTAGATATAGACCCTTGTTAGGGAGGATTGAGCAAGGGGTGACATCGCAAACAGATAAGGATGGTATAAATGAGTTTTGCAGAGCATTTACTATGGAATTCAACTCGGACTCTAGGATGGTGGGTGAAATATTGAAGAAGGAATGGAATAGGTTCACTACATTTACTGGCTTGAAATGTTTTAACAACAAACCTATTAAAATTATTTTTAGAAGGGGGAAAAATCTGATGGAACTGTTTGAGAGTGGAGGTGGAATAAGGTGCAGGAAGGACAACAATAAGATAGGCACTTTTAACTGTGGGGCTTGCTCCCAATGTCCCTATGTATCTAACAAGGATAGGATAGAGATTAAATCTAGAAATAGATATATTACCAGCCGCTGTTATAGTAATTGTAACACCAGTGGCGTGGTTTATCTTGCTATGTGTGAATTCTGTAATGCCTTATATGTGGGAAAAACGGAACGACGCTTAAAGAAACGCATTTATGAGCATATCTATGACATAAGCAAAAATAATGATAACAATGCTGTTTATAAGCATTCGCAAGTATGTAAACAAGCTAAATACTTGTTTTTTTGTGTTAGAGACTGTGGAGATAGATGCCAGGGGGGGCTGGGAGACCAGATTGGAGTACAGGGAATTATATTGGCAGGTAACACTTGATGCTGCCAGACCCCCAGGCTTAAATGATAGTATTTCAGTTGCTGCTTTGTTAAAACTGAGGGCAGCAAAATTATAATATGGATTTACCTCTGTGTTTTTACCTTCATACTATACCTTCAGATAGTTTTAAGTATGGTCATTTACTATTTTGACCACCAGATGGAAGTTTTTAGTATGCTTAGTTGGTTGGGAGGGTGGCCTAATGGTTAAGGTGTTTGCCTTACAAACGCAAGGTGCAGGGTTTGAATGTCACAAGGGATAATTGGCTAAGCTTAAAATGGCTTGCAAGTGCAGTTAGCTTAGTACTAATCTATGAACCTAAGTTTTTAAAATGTATTTTTTACTATTGTGGTTTTAGTGTTTTTAATGGATTAAATAGTGTTTTAGGTTATATTATATGGTGCACACAATATTTATCTATAAATAATATGTTTTATGTACATACTAGGTAGGGCTGAATAGTAAGAAGGCAAGCCAAGGGTTAATAATTTATTGTCATTTTAAATTTTATAAACATTTCTTATTGGCTGGGATGAATTAAGGGTATTATTTAAACCTGTTTGAATTGTATTATGGTCATCTGATGAAGTCTTATTATTGACGAAAACGTATAGGAATTGGAGCATTAACGTTTTGCTTCGCATTGTGCTGTGGTGTGTGGAATAAAGTGTATTTCCTTGCCATGCTGTTGTTGGTGACTTTCCTACAACCTTTACTTACATTATTGGTCATTTCTGAGGTTGTGTTGACTTTATTTTTGGATCTATATAGCAGACACAACTGTGATGGACAGTGTTTAAGTTGTAGCAGACACAGCCATGGTCTGAATCCTGGGAGTGGAATTAGACTGCATACAGATTCATACCCCACAACTGTACAGATGAGGCCAGAATGTCCAGTATATGTGCCCATATCTGTTGCCTGCCCCCCTGTCCCCCTGGTAAGTCTGTGGGATGATCCCAGATGTTTAGCCAGCAAACAGGGATTACAAGTGATTGGCAAACATCTAAGAGAACACACCTGTCACTGTACCAATCCCCAAAACTGTTAGGAGAGGAATATGTCAAGTATGCCCTATCTACACTCCCATGTTGTCAAGCTGTGACCAAAGTGTGTAAAGTAACAGAGTGAGATGTATGTGCATGATACTAATGTGTAATCTGGAACTTTGTATGGCAACAGTCAGGTAGTGCTAACAAACATTGTTCCTACAGGTACGTTGTATAAGAACATTGTGCTGTGAAATACAGACCATTATAACCTGTACTTGTACTGTTCACTCTGGTATTGTAAGGAATTGTGAGTGTTACAGTTTTTCTGAATAATAAAGTATCACTGGTCACTGTCACCCACACTGTGCTACATAATATAACTGTGTAGGAAAGCATGTATATGTGTGTGTCAGGTCACTAAATGTGAAAGAGGGCAATATTCTAGATATGTCCAGGCACACCAGCATGTGGTCAACACATGGCCAGAGTCTCTGCAGAAAGAGCTGGATAGCATAGTGCAAAACATCAACCCAGAATCCAGGAGTATGTGTACGAACAGTTAGTTAGTGTTAACAAACATTCCTTCCACAGGTATACCAGGTAAGAGGTGTATACTGCAGGTAATACTGGTTTATGTGTAATGATAATGACAGCCATATCACTGTCCAAACTAAGGCTATAGGGTAGTGTAGTAAGACTTTTAAGGTACAGATAACAGCACTGACTAGGAAAGTTATGTGGACTACAGGAATATACTAGTTGCTAATTGACATCTTTCTCTCCACCCCATCATATCTCCAACAATAATCAACATACCCACCCCAACCGGTATGTAATGACACCTATATTCTGATAATGTCCAATTCTTTGATAAAATGTTAAAGGTTTCCATGCATGTGCTATATTCTCACATTAGTGGCATGGTGCCATCAATGTACCTGCATGATGTTCTTATTACCACTGTGGTCCCATATGTGCATGTGTCCTGTTTGCTATGCAACTGTTCTGTATCTAGTATCTGGATTAATGGGAATATCTATGCATGCTGTTATACCTAACCCTGGAATGTTTGACTATTACTAATCCACAAATGATGATGAAATGTAAACACTATAGCACACTTGGGAAGGCTGGTCCCAGCGTACCCACATGTCCCACCTCAGCTGGCCGTGGCACCGGGCACCAGCATGTCTGGGGCCCAAACCAGGACCTCTCTGTCCGTTGGTCTTGCACCACCTTTGGGTGGAACTGCCTCAGGGGAAGGGGCTCGATCCCCCGGGAGTGGGCGCGGACAGGCTCCTGTCACCCATCGCCAGGTCGGGGTCATGGGGCGTAGAGCAATCAATGAGCAGTTTGGTGATCTTCTACGCCAGCTTGAGGGCTGCTTGTCACAATTAGATAGTCAGCCTGGCTCTACAACAGCCCCCAGCACAGCCACCTTTGGGGTTGTGAAGGTGCAGTGGTGATTGCCCATGGGTGGAGACCTCAGTCCCACTGTTACCATTAGGGGGCTTGTGGGCTTCAGTTATGCCAACACCCCTCCCCATCAAGGTGCTTACCCCACACATGTGTCATATACCACCCCTGTATATGTCTTGTTTATCTTGTCTGTTAACCTAACCAACCTACCTCCCCAAATATACTTACTACCCCTCCCCAACATCCCACTCTCACCTGAAAAAAAAAAGGGCAATCTGTTCCCAAAAAAACATCTCGCCCCATACATAGCTGTCCATTTCGCACACGTCCACTGGACACATATAATCTGGCCTAATTGGCATCACAACGTATTATTGTTGTCCTCACCTCTCTCCCAGGGGTTTGAGTATCCAAATCTACCTCCAAATTCAGTGTATATGCAAAGCTGTTGCTGTCGAAGAAATGGGCACTATGGACCTTCCCTACACCTTTCCTGCACATCCCTAGTTATTTTACCTACTGTCTTTCCCTCTGTGCCCCTATTTCACCACTTTCCTATCAACCCTTTTTTTTTCTTTTAAAGAAAATAGCGCAAGGGTAAGCAGGAGTAAGCACTTTTAGGCAACAGTAAGCGGGTTTAAGCCTGTTTGCACAGGGGTAAGCAATGCTTACACAGGTTAAGCGATACAGAAGCTAGCTGAGTATAAGAAACTGTAACCGGACGTTAGCAGTGCTTACCTCCACGCAAGCCCACTTACAACTGCTTTAAAGTCCCTTAATCACTCTGTATCCAATGACCCGTGATCTGCCCAGCAACAAAACAAACAGCCTCTGCAAGGCTCAAACCCAGGACCCTGCATACCATACAAAAAGTGATTTACCACTAAGCCATGCCAGATATACATAACTCCAATGTTTTTACAAACATATCATCCAGCCAGACATTAAACAGTACAGAGAATGTATTTCACCATTTAGCTGTATGTGTATGTGTAAATATATTAATATCTAAACAGATACAACATATCTATATATATATATATATATATATATATATATATATATATATATATATATATACACATATATAGAAATATATCTGGACATATATACATGCAAATGGCTACATCAACACATATATATGTATACACCTATATGTCAACATATACACAGCAAGCTACATATATGTAAGCAGATATATATCTATGTACGTATATACGGACATAGCTATATATATGTATATATGCAAGCAGATATATATATATATATATATATATACATATATAGGTATATATGGACATACATGTGTAGATATCAATGGGAGATTAACTAAAACATATATGTCCACATGCACCATTAATGGGGTTGAGAGTCCCCAAACAATATAAGTCTTGTAAAAATAGGTATACCCACTCCTCACAGCCAAATATGTTCGCCCTGCAATACACTACCAAGTGTTGCAGATCCCATAACCAGGACCTGACAACACATGGGCACAAGATGTTAACAGTACTACATCCCACCTGTATGATGTCAGGCTGGTATTGGTAAGATATCATGCAGTACAGTCTGGCTCCCATAGGAAATGTTAACAGTAGAAGCTATCAACATCCCCAGGATAGATATACACAGACACATATATGCAGATACAGATATACATATATATCTATCTATCTATATATATATATATATATATATATATATATATATATATATATACATATATATATATATATATATATATATATATATATATATATAGATATAGATATAGATATAGATATAGATATAGATATACATATGACTAAACATACACACGATAGATATGTACAGTAAGATACTTATGTAGTAGGCGCACACAATATGGAACAACCACTATGCCTACAGTTAACACCTTAACGACTGGACACTGGATGAGCCACCCATACAAATGACAGTTGTTGCCTGCAACATATACCCACAGAGAGGTCATAGGATAAAACACCACCCACAGGTCTGCAGAAATGGAAAACCATTATTTGTGTACTATTACAGATTTATATGCCATGTCATATAGCTGTTCAGACACTGACATCCATATAAACAGAGTAATGCAATTGTGAAACAGTTATACTAATAGAGTAGTCTGGAAAGGTTCACATCTGTTGCTGTCCAGGCCAAGCTCTTCAAATTGTACAATAGTAAAAGACTGGGCCACAGGATACCAAACAATCAACAGTAAGTAATGCAGGTGTATAGTTCAGCAGCCTCTATCTACACTCTGTACACAATCACTAGGTGGTAAAGACTTCAGTTGACCATATGGGATGTAACTGTTACATAACAAGGCATAACTGATGCTATCACAAGCACACTGCCAAACAGAACAGTCTGTATGGCAGGAGGCAGTAGGCCTGCATTAACGCAATTTATGTAAGTAATGTCAATTTAGGTGAATTGTATAGTACTGTACATCCAGATACTTTAAGGCAGCTCACCTCTGATACCCCCACATTTTTTAACAGCCTAGGTTATTTATGGTGCATCCCCCCAGACTCAGTAATACAGTGCCATATACCAGTGTTACATACACTGGCCTCTGGAGTGCTTATGGGCACACATATATGGTGCAAGTGAAGCCCACACATATATGGCTCCAGCCCTACCGTATGTGTGGGGGATACAACAGCAGTGGACTGCTGGCAGAAATGGCAGCGTGATAAATGTATATTTGCATATGTATCACTATCTGTATATGCGTTGCCATATATTGCTCTGTATATGTATACATCTGGGTGTGTATATGTATATCTATGTACATATACACACCCATCTATATATGTCAATATGTATATATCTATATAGATATCTGGATAATTATATATAGATACATATATTTCCACCATATTCCTGAAAATGGAGTGTAGGCCTACCTCAGCCCCTATAGTACCAATTATACAGTGCAAGGGGATGTCAGGTATGTCTAGCAGGTATATCAGTAGACTATTGCTACTGTAATAGTGATTGTGTGTGGGAGGTCACATCAGCTTTTCCCATGTGCGCCATTGGCTACTGACAGACATCCTAAGGACATCATAGTACTGTACTGCTGCAAGCACATAATAGGTTCATAGGTTCATAGGTTCATACTAGGCTATCTGCCCTGGGGCATTTATAAGCCTAGCCCGATTGTGTTTGGCTTACACCACCCCTTGATTTGAGCATACTGTTCCCTTTTTAAAGTTTAGTTTACTGTGCCTCTGTCTAATAGTGACACGGAAGTAATCCCCGGGACAAACCTACGATCCCCCATCCACTCATCAAGATTCTTCTTGAAGAGAGTCAGTGAGGTGCTCTGCCTAACATGAATTGGAATTCTATTCCAGAGCGAAGGGAGCCTTTGGGTTATGAATCTGTCCCTCCAGCATGTTCTATTTATTTCTGTGCTGAGGTTCAAGTCCCTCGAGCGGGTGGTTCTAAGGGATTTAGATTTACTGAGGTGGAGCATGTCCATTAATTCTGGGTTGGACATAGCTTTATATGTCAGGCATAGATCGCCTTGAAGTAGGTGGTATGCAACTGAGTAGAGCTGGAGTTTTTTTAACTGAGCAGCATATGGCATCTGTTTGAGTCCCTTGATCCTCCTGGTGAGGTACTTTTGGGGTCTTTCTAATTGCTGCAGGTGTCGGGTAAGGTACATCCCAAAGGGGGCATTGTATTCTATGATGGGCCTGATGAGGGATGAATAAAGGGGCACGATTACCTCTCTTGATCTAGATGTGAATCCTTTCATGATGAGGTGGGCTATGTAGAAAGTCTTTCTAACCACTTTGGCAATGTGGTTGTCAAAGGAGAGATTGCTATCAACTTGGGTCCCCAGATCCCTAATTACTTTCTCTGTACTTAATGGGTTACCACCTATGTGGTAATTTGTGGGCACATTGTTTTTGCCAAAGGGTATGACTATACACTTTTGGCATTTAGCTTTAGACCATGGCTCTGGCACCAGTTATCCATCTCTGCGAGACCTTTTTGAAGGATGTTTGTGTCAGCTGGAGAGTCGATTATGGCACCCAGTTTGCAGTCATCTGCGAACTTGGTGAGCCATAGTCCTCCCACGTTGGCCTGTACCTCAGAAAAGTAAATACCGAACAAGAGAGGTCCCAGGACAGAGCCTTGTGGGATGCCACTTGTGACCAGTTTCAAGTCTGACATGGCCCCAGCAACTCTGACTCTGTGGGTTCTGTCTTTGAGCCAGTTTGTGACCCATCTTGTGACATAGGGGTTTATATTTAGGCTGGATAGCTTATCTATGATGCCCAAGTGGGGTATTGTGTCAAATGCCTTTGTGAGGTCCAGATAGGCTGTGTGGACTACCTTCCCCTCATCTATGGCCTTGGTGACTGTTTCGAAGAAGTCAACCAGGTTCAAAAGGCAGGATCTGCCCTTGACGAAGCCAAATTGGGTAGGATATAGTGTCTGTAGGTCCCCAATGTCTTTGTTTATGAGTTCCATGATGATCCTCTCCATAGCCTTGCAGACTAGGCTAGTCAGGCTTATGGGGCAATAGTTTCCAGGGTCCGCAGAGGCGCCACCTTTGTGGAGTGGGACCACTGTTGCTGTACGCCATTCTTTGGGCACATATCCTGTAGTGAGGCTGAGATTGTACAGCAGTTTTACTTGAGCGATTAGTTCTTCTTGGAGTTCATGTAGGACGCAACCCGGGACGCCATCTGGTCCCATGGAAGCAGTGTTTTTTGCTTTGGAGAGGCGGCCTTCACCTGAGCATCAGAGATGTTCGGGAGGCTGCACTCTGCCGGCATAGATACTTGCTCTTTTGGGGAGTTTGCACTGAACCTGTCTGCCAGGATATTGGCGATGTCTGTGGGTTCAGTGTATTTTTGTCGCTTAGAATCAACTCAGAACAAGTCTGGGAGTTGCATCCCAGGTTCCTAACATAACTGAAAAAAGCCTTATGATTGTCTTTAGTGTCCTGTGCAATTTATTTCTCGAAACTGGCCTTGGAGGATTTTATGAGGGATCGTAATTTTTTGCTAGTACTGATCAGAGATGCCTTCCCTTTTAGGGATTTTGCTCTATCATGTAGTAGCTTCCTCCTTCTGTTGTACAGTTTATTTATGGCTGGGGTCCACCAGACTGGACGCCTGCCTTTGGATGATTTGGTCTTGATTTTGTTTGGGATAGCATGATCCATGCATTCCTGGAGATGTCCGTAGAATGCGTTTATATAGGATTCTGCAGTTTGGGCCGTAGTTTCCACTGGCTCTGGGGCCTTGAAGGATTCCACTTCAGTTTTGAGAAGTGTGAAGTTCACTTTTGAGAAGTTTTTCACTGTGGTTTTCTGGGCAGGGGTGGGGTCGGGATGTGGATATCCAGTGAAATTAATTTATGGTCTGATCTTACCAATGAGGCATATACTTCTGGTATGGAGCATAGAGCCCCCATGTTGGTAATGATCAGGTCTAGTATGTTTTCCCCTCTTGTGGGAGTGGTGACTAGTTGTTCCATAGCATTTGAGTTTATAAATTCCAGGAACCTTTGGGCTAAGGTGCTGGGGCTTGAGTAATACTCCCAGTCTATGTTTTGGTAGTTGAAGTCGCCCAATATAATGGTGTTCAGAGAGATCTTCATGTTCTCCAATGTTTTCAGGAAAGCCGAGTGGGATTCCTGACTTTGAGAGGGTGGTCTGTAGGATGCTATAAACTGAAAAGTAGTCTTGCCCACTGTCAGTTGCACATGGATGGTCTCCGATACTTTGTGCAATGCCACTAACCTGGAGGTGTGGATATCCTTGATAAATATGGAAACTCCCCCTCCTTTTGTGGTTCGGTCCAGGTTTTGGGGCCGAAAAGCATGATATGAGGTATAACCTGGTAGTGCTGGGGTGCTCTCTGGAGCCTTGAACCAGGTTTCTGTCACTGCACAGATATCGATGTTCTCCATACTGAGGAGAGCTTCGAGTGCATGCATCTTGAGGTTTAGACTTCTGGCGTTTAGCAGCATTACCCTTAGTTTCTTGTTCCTTGTGCTGTCTATGGAAGTGGGTTTGACTTTTGAGCCTTGCCTAAAAAAGGCACTATGGGGGTGGCAAGAGCCTTTGCCAATATCCGAAAGCCCAGGGGTGACAGGTGCAAGCCGTCCCTAGCGAAGCAACGTGGCTTGTCGAGCATGTCATCCCAGGCTGATAGACACTGGATTCCCTTTGAATGACACCAACATTTTAGCCAATTGTTAAAATCGATCATTTTGTCTTTATACTGTGGCATCATTCTAGGTGAGGGTAACATGCTGCTCAAGGTCAGGGTCATACCAGCCTGGGCTACATGATCAGAGAGCTCCTCTATGTCTCTTTTCATGTAGTCGAGGGAGGTACGTCTCAGGTCATTCACGCCAGCATGTACAATGACTGAGTCATATTTGGGCGGCACAGTGGTGCAGTGGTTAACATTGTCACCTCACAGCAAGAGGTTCTCCGGTTCGATTCTTGGCTGGGGTGCCTTCTGTGTGGAGTTTGCATGTTCTCCCTGTGTTCAAGGTGGGTTTCCTCCGGTACTCGCTCCTCCCACATTCCAAAGACATGCATCTGGAGCATTTCTCCCCGGGCCTCCACTGAAAACAGGCTCTATGGAACCTAGTCGGACATTCCCGGTCAACAAATGTTAAATAAATAAATAAATAAAATTTGTATTTGCTTTGGAGTGACCTGAGTGCTTGCATTATGTGGCGGATCCTAGCGCCTGACAGGCAGCTCACTGTAACCTTCTCTTTATTCAACCTGGTGAGCAGGACGTCAGTGTGTCTGACAATAGAGTCACCTATTACAAGAGTATCAGGTGTATTATTCAGCCTTAAGGGCTGTGACTGCTTGGCACACTGACTTTGTGTGCTATGCATTGTACGTGTTTTGTTTTGGGGTAGTGTTTGCTTGGATGTCTGCTTTGGAGGTCTCTGTTGCTTAGGTAGATTTTTATTTAGAGCCTCAGAGTATGTTTTTGTGTTTTTATGTGTTTGGTTCGCTGTTGTGGTGGGACTTTGTGATACTGGAATTGTGTTGTGTGAGGTTACCTTCTCCTCCTGACTGGTTACACCAGTTTTGAGATGAGAGAGCTCAGCCTCCAGTTTGGCAATATGGTTGCATCTCTCACATATATTCTAACCTGTTTGGAGGAGGAGAGGGTTGTCCATGTACATGAGACAGTTGTAACATTGCCTCAAAATTCCCAGATTCACCAGCTGGACTGGAGAGGAAACCATTGTCTGACCTTTGGACATGCTAGAGTAATATAGGGAGCTGAATTAAAATGGACCAATAGGGGACAAGGTAATGCTACTGTGGACTACAGCAGAGATATTGGCCAATATATGTGGACATTCTGACACACTCTGTACAGTCCAGAGGTATACACAGAACCCCTTAGTGCAAAACATGTGGACCGAGTCTGACAATGTGGATGTTAACAGCCATGTAGATGGGTATAACACGTAATGACTGGTATACATATGCCCCCATAGGTTATGCATTCACGCACCCATGACTTTCCTGACACATATTAACCGCTGGTACAGAGGTGCCATGGCCACATACTACCCAGTAGATATTTACATACATCTGTACAGCATCCCACTGCTCTGTCTGACATACATGACTGTTAAGGGAGGCCCGGCAGCAGTACATCTGGCAAGTATCTGGACATGACATCTCACTGGGTAAGTGCACTAAGCTGCTAGGCATGCAACAAAGCACTGCGCAGGCTACAGGCAGACTGGTTCAACACTGGCCTACATTTCCTATGGGGGAATGCACATGTACCTGCATATATAGCAGGCTCTACAGGCATGTCACAGCACAGGGTAAGATACACCTGTGTGACAGTGCATAGCTACATCCAAAGTGAACACAGTTACAGCCACATATGGTACGCTAGCATATTATTACAGTATATGGACTATCTGTTCAACACCATCCTCATATGTGCCACTCACACACAATCCCTACATATACTGGGCCACTACGTAGTGTGGTCTGATGCCTGTCTGTGGTATGGGACATGTGTGTGTATGGCCCTACAAACATGTAAGTCGATATGGTAACATACAGTGGAGCAGCATGTAACATCAGATAGGATGGGACCAAGAGCAATGACATCTACCACAGTCTATACACAGGCCAAAGTACATATTAACATTACACACACTGTCGACATTCACCATAAGTACACAGACCTCAGTACTGTACACACAACCACAGAATGTCCAGGTTATGTCATCAAATATAATCCCTACTGTACATAACATGTGTAGCAGTCTGATATCTCACTGGCTTGTTATCAGATATGATGTCGCTAATTATGTTGTACAGCACATATGCACCTCTTAATGCTTGACATATGTACAAAAGTTGACAGAGGTGTGGCTGGGAGCACATACACAGGGCCAATATTGACATGTCACTGTGATAACCTCATACATTTACTGTTGTAACAGGGTTTGCTGCAACATATGTTCTATGATTGATATGAAGTCAGTAACTGTAACGGTTCCACCATCTACAGACTGCAGTCCTCACACTATCTTCTGCAGTTCATAGATAGGTTCTCTGTGGGTAACACATGAAACCAAAGGCACCACACACTGCCCAGTCTGCAGATGACCCTACAGATGGGGATTCCTCATACACAGAGCACTGACATGGCAGGTATTGCAACATGTAGGACAGCCATATCCACACACACCCTGTTAAACCAACATTACTCCAAATGGAGTATAGCAGCACTTACAATCTGTAGTCAGGTCAGGCACACCCCCCTCCTGTGTGTTGCCCTGTTTCCACAGTGTATGTTGTTAGAGGTAAATCCCCAATCCATCTCAGGTGCTGTTTGCCAAACAACACATCGAGTTCCTGCTCACAGGGAATGGAAAGGACCAACACGAACATGATGTTCCTAGATATTGGAGTGTGTTTCCATGCAATTGGCTATGGGAATGTTACCGCAGCTGTTCTACAGGCAATCAGCTTGAGGAGGGCTGCTATTCGTGCATAGGACATCAGATGATCATGAGTATCACTTAAAATACACATGATGCTGCCTAAGCAAAGTAGGTGTAGGTCTCCACATTCACCAGAGATGGAGTGAGAGAGGCAGACAGAGTCAAAGACAAGTTAAGGGAGAGTAAAACCTAAGCATGTTTGTGTCACACACCTACCATCACAGGGTATAAAACCCCTGATGACTATGTAGTGCTATCACATTTCCATGCAGTTATCGGATGCGCCACATAGGTCACTTGGTGAGGAGCCCTTAGAATGTATATGTGATGGTGAATGACTTCTGTAACAGGGATATGGTAGCTATACAGTAGGTGTTGTACATGTGCCTGTCTGCATGTACAGGTGCCAGCGACAACACAGCCACACTCTCACAGGGATGCACACATATTGACACACTGGGCAGGGCCAGCAATACAACTCATCACTAGTGAGATTGCCACAACACATTATTGTGCAGGCATCATATGCACCACAGGGGTCATATGGAGGTTATATGGGTAAAGGGTATGGGGAGGTGTCTGATATCAGACAGCATGCTTCAGTATGTCAGTGGAGGTTGTGGTGAGTGTGACTGTGATCATATGCATCATACAACACACACACACACACACACACATGGTGCCAGTACTGACATGCATGGGTGCATTGATTTACAGGTGTGTAGTGGTCATCTGTGCCAGACGACTATACAAGGCTTGGTGATGGGTATACCTTGGCATCAGGCCACATGACAATGGTCTGCATTGTGGCTCAGGGGTGTAGTTTCTGGATTTGCCCACATAGGTGGGTATTGTATTCACCATCCAGTCACCTGGGTGAATATTGCATGTGGCCAATGCTGTGCATTGCTTACCATGTATGTGTTCCTTAGTCCATGACATGGATGGTGTCTGTGATATGCACACCTCCCACATGCATGTACAGTGACATGTGAAACTGTACCTGAGGTGTCTGGCACATATTGTGTGCACAGATTATCATCAGATGTGCCAATCCTGGCCTCATGTGGTGGGAACTGGTAATGGACAGCAGGTTTACCCTGCACCTACATTGATAACATGCTAACAGCATTCTCTGCTGTCAGTGGCATCTGTCCATACAGGGCATGTGTTTCAGGCATGGTATGTCCTTTGTGGGTCACATTTGATGGCACCACAGGTGTTGCAGGTGTCCAGTGGGGAACATGGGGAAGGTGCACTGTCTGCCTGCACGTGCCTATTGGACAGATGGACAGGGTGCCATGCCCTCTGTAGCCCACTGCAATCACTCCATAGTTACAATCGGTGGGCAATATGCAGTGTACTACCAACATAGTGGCTGTTGCCTAGACAAGTGTGTGTGTGTATGCCACATGGGTTGAGAGTGTTCTCTGGGTAATATTAGGATTGCTAACTTTGTTTACCTGGCCTTGATGTCACATGTATGGGTATGGATTTTCACCCCAGCCTCTCAGCTATTTCACATCTGTTATCACTGTACGGTGGACATTGTGATATATACTAGGGCCACCGTATAAGAAAATTACAATACCCATCCCACATTGGGCCCAGATGTTACACACTCATAACCACCTTCATAACCACCTACACACAGGATACGAGTTACAGACACAGACACACACACCTTTCCTTTCTGGGATTAGAACTCCTACTTAACTAGTTTATTACACTACAGCACTAATCCTAGAAAGGAAAGGTGTGTGTGTCTGTGTTATAAACACAGACACACACACCTTTCCTTTCTGGGATTAGAACTCCTACCTAACTAGTTTATTACACTACAGCATGATGCAGTTATAGTACGCACCACAGAGATTACCGGAGTACTCCTTCCCCAAAGGTGCAATTCAAATTGGATGATATCAACAGGATTGCCAATGTAGGGCATTTGAATTGTAGTGAGTGTGGCTAGGCTAAAATGCATTGCTCCCTACACAGACATAGAAACATACACAAAACATCAACAACCGATATGTGCGGGTATAAAACCCCTAACAGAGATTTACATCATACTACAGCATGAAGCTGTTATAGGACACACCACGGGGATTACTGCAGAACTCCTTCCCCAAAGGTGTATTCCACATTGGATAACATCAGCAGGATTGACAAAGTAGGGCATTTGAAATTTATTGAGTGTGACTAGCCCAAAATGCATTGCTCTCTACACAGACATTGAAACACACACAAAACATCCAGAACTGCCATGGGTGAGAATAGAACCCTACCAGAGTTCCACACCACACTACAACAGTATGCGGTTATGGCACATGCTATGGATATTACTGGGCTACATCCTTCCCAGAGGTGTATCTCTAGGTGGATGACATCAGCAGCCTTACCAAAGTAGAGACTTTCAATTGTAGGGAGTGTGACTACCCTAAAAAGCATTGCTTTCTTCACAGACAGAGTCAGACAGACACACACTTGCCAAGTCTGGGATTAGAACTCCTACCTAACTAATTTATCACACTACAACAGTACACAGTTATAGGATGTGTTGCGGAGTTTACTGGGCTACAATCTTCCCAGAGGTGTATTTCTAGGTTGATGACATCAGCAGCCTTGCCAAAGTGGAGCATTTGAATTATAGGTAATCTGACTACCCTAAAAAGCATTTCTCTCTACACAGACAGACAGACACACACACACACACACACACACACACACACACACACACACACTTGCCAAGTCTGGGATTAGAACCCCTACCTAACTATGTTATCACACTACAGCAGTACGCAGTTATAGGACGCGCTACAGAGATTACTGGGCTACAACCTTCCCAGAGGTGTATTTCTAGGTGGATGACATCAGCAGCCTTGCCAACGTAGAGCATTTGAATTGTAGGTATTGTGACTACCCTAAAAAGCATTGCCCTCAACACCGACAGACACACCCACACTTGCCAAGTCTGAGATTAGAACTCCTACTTAACTATTTTATCAGACTACAGCAGTACGCAGTTATAGGACGTGCTATGGAGATTACTGGGTTACAACCTTCCCAGAAGTGTATTTCTAGGTGGATAACATCAGCAGCCTTGCCAAAGTAGAGCATTTGAATTGTAGAGAGTGTGACTACCCTAAAAAGAATTGCTCTCTACACAGACAGACACACACACATACAAACACACACAAGACACACACACAGTTGCCATGTGAACTCGTACCTAACACGTTTATCACACTACAGCAGTACACATTACGCAGTGGCTCCTTGTCACAGTCACCTTCTTCCACACATCTATGTACGTCTACCTTTGGCTTATTATAGTGTGTTGTCTTTACATATATGTCTGTATTCCTATCCACTGTGTGTGCAAAGCATGAGTGGTGCATACTGAGGAGTGCCTGCACTAACATCTGCGACTGCCAGATATGTCTGGTCCACTGGTGTTTGCAGACATGGCCTTCGTGTGTTTAAGTGTGTGAGCATGCCCAGTATGCCCGTCTGTACTGAATGTGTGGCTCTAGTCCAGGTAGTTTGTACTGCAGTGCTGACCTTTGTGTTGTACACCTACAGGTAGTATAGCAGGGTATCCATTGATCATTTGCCATTGACTGTTGCTACATTTCTGCATAGGATGGGGGGCACACCTGACTATTTCTACATTTCTACACAGGATTGGGGGGGCACACCTGACTGCTATTACATTACTACGTAGGATGGGGGGGCATACCTGACTATTTCTACATTTCTACATAGGCTTGGGGGGGCACACCTGACTGTTATTACATTACTATGTAGGCTGGGGGGCACACCTGACTATTTATACATTTCTACACATGATTTGGGGGGAACACCTAACTGTTATTACATTACTATGTAGTATGGGGGGGCACACCTGACACTTGTACACATTTGCTAGGACTGTACTGGTATGTCAGGTACTCCATTTAATTCTGTATTCCTACCTATTATGCTGACTAGAGGCACACCAGTGTACTACAGATCATAGCTTTGTTTACCCTACATATTAGTGTCTGACTTCCTACCCTTCAGAAGTAACATCCCACTGCCTGACCTGCTGTAGTCTGTCTGTGTAGACCTGGGGAAGGTTACCCATAGGCATCATTCGGAGGCCATGGCCCAGGCTCTGTTTGGTTTTATCTACACCTGTCCTGCTGGCAGGGGCTGTTGTTGGGTATGTGAACCTCCCTGACTGGCATGTGTGAGTCATATGGACACACCTGTCTCCCTGCACATTTCCTGCAGTGGGTTTTGTCACCCTGTGGAGCACTGGCTACTATGATGACTCCAATATGTGTTACAGATGTCATGGTGCCACTATGGGTGTCTACTTTCTGCTGCCATAATATTCAACCACCCAATTCCCTTACATGCTCACATCCATACCATAGATACAGGTAACAACACATTCTACTCCATTTGGCAATTTGTAGGTTGATTGACTTACCTTGTGGGTGTGCCAGGATTGCGGATGGTGCTGGAGGGCTGCCTATGTCAGATGCACATAGTACACTCCCTATACATGGTTAAGTACAGGTAGTGTCATTTTTGGCATTCCTTTTACTGTATGTGCGAGTCAGAGAGAGGTGTCATTCCCTGGGACCCTACTGTGTCAGTGTATGTGCTATGCATTGTCTCTTTGCCATGGCCTAGGCATACTGGGCAAGCCTCCATCTGCCTACTGAGGTAGGCTCAGGTTGTTTCTCCTTGCCCCATGCTGTTCCTGCTGCAGCTGTTTCCGCAAGATCATATTGTGTAGCATGGCACATACCATAACAATTTGGATATATGTAGCTGGTGAGTACTGCAAGGCTCCACTGGATGTGTCCAGACACCGGAACCATGACCTGAGCATCCCAAACACATGCTCTATTATAGGTCTGGTCTGTGCGTGCGCCTCATTATGGCGTTCTTGTTCAGGTGTAAGTGCATTTCTGATGGGTATCATCAGCCATGGCTCCAGTGTGCAGCCAGCATCCCCCACTAGGTGACTGTAGGGGATGTTCTCATTGGCAAATCTCTGGTACAGCTGTGTCAGCTGCCAAATGTGGGAATTTGATAGCTTCCAGGGCAGCCAGCACACATTCATTATAATGCCCTGAGCATCACACATGACCTGGCAGTTGATGGACAGGATGCCCCTGCAGTTGATGTAGGTCCTACCCTGATCACCGAGTGGTGCTTTGATGTGTATGTGTGTGCAGTCTATAGCACCCACTGCCTCAGGGTATTTTGATATTTGGTGGAAGAGACGCATATTGCTGGCCAACACCTCATGGGTGTTGGGGAAATATACATGCTCACTGGCATGTGCTGACATGGCATCCAGGAACTGGTTTAATACTCTGGATACTGATGCCTGTGAAATCCCCATGATATCTCCAGTTGAGCTTAGGGAAGTATCATTGGCTAGTATTCCTAGGCCTACACATACCTTGGTATCCATTGGGATGGGTTCCCCTTGGTCAGTTTGGTGTGTCAGGCATGGCCAGCACAGCTCAACTATTTGCTGTAGGAGGTCCCTGTCCACCCTATAGCACTCCACTATCTCCAGCTCATGTAGCCCCTGGTAGGTTACCCTAGATATGTAAACTCTTCTCTGTCTCCTCACTGAGGGTTGCTCAGTAGCATTCACATCCTCACCACCCTCAGCCTCTTGCACATGTTGTTCTATGTTGCCTGCTGCAGCCCCTCTCATTTTGTAGGTTTGTTTGTTAAAGGTTCCCCACTTGTATACACCGTTGGTGTAGAGTATGGGAAAAACCAGAGGGGAAGGTGTTTGCATAGTTTATAGTAGTGTTCTGGGCTGGTCTGGTCTGCTGCCTGTGTAATTGGCTGATTCTGATACATTTCACCTGCCAGCTATTCTAGTTCTCCTTGATTACCTTCCTACTGCTGTTTTCCCTTCCCATTGCCTTCCTGTTTAAGCCCAGGGGTGCGCCACATGAACAGAGTACTCAAATGTGCACAGTGCTGCTATTTCCTGGTTTAACTTTTTTTTTTCTTCCTGTAAAACCCGGTGCGTGGCACTCACAGCCGCTTAGGCAATCTAAAGAGTGCTAGGCTAGGAGCAAACCTGAGCCACAAGGCTACAATCCACATACAGTATGCCTGACACCCCCCCCCCATGATGTCACCTAACTCCTAGGCTTGCACCAAGCTATTCCTACTCTTACACTGTTGGGACCTGACTATCATGCTGGGAAAAACTGGGATTCACTATCATTCCACTCATTTGCAAAGGATTGCCTGCTAATGCTTAGTCACATGTCTCACACTTAGTCTCCCCCCTTAGCAACCACTACTCACTGGCCATGTTGTCTTCTGCCTGCCATTGACTTGCATGGCAGAATTGTGATTTTAGTTAGAATGCTTAATTTAGGTTATTTTTGATATCCCCCCCCCCGATCCCATTTGCGTGCCGCTGCCCTACGCTTAAACAGCCGAGATCGGCTTAAAAAAAATAGTTTTTTTTATTTTTTTCGCTGTTTGCAATGCAAGTGGCATTATACTTGGCCAGTGGCATGCTTCCTAAGTGATATGAAGCCTTTATTTGGAGCTGTCATAGCTCCGTTTTGGATTTTGCAGAAGTGTGCTCGGTTACTAACCGAGTACATTTCTGCAGATTGCACTAGTCCTGCATGGCTGGTTGCAAGCTTCCTGAATCACACAATCACCTCATTTGCATGGATTTCTCCTGCAAATAGGGTGATTTGCATACAGGGGCTTAGTCCGTGCAGAACTAGTGCAGGAGTGCTCGTGCACACCCCTGCAGGCTGTTCCTGGATCGCACAGCAGACATATTGCCTGCTAGAGCTCCTGCACCGATCTTGCATGCCATGCAAGGCATAGAGAATCCAGGAGATTATCTTTCACTGTAGTCTGTATTTTACTCATATGGTAGAAATCATTTTCCAAATGTTTTCCATATTGTCATACCCTATCAGCCAGAACTTGTGCCATATCATGCACTGGCAAGGAATAGAACCTGTTGCCATAACTAGCTCCTTGCATCTCCCCCATACCTTAAAAAAACTTGGAAAAGAACTACCTTCTAACATTAGTTTGAGTTTTCTGTTGACCATTATTTATGTGCCACCATCCCTTTTCACACATGGTTTCCTTCTTTTCTTTTATTTTGTGTCTTAGCTTGTTCACCTCTTTTTTTTTGCGTCTCCATCATATTCTACTATTCATTGCTGTTCTCCTTCCATGTTCTTCTTGCTCAAAGCCTTCTCTAAATCTCTCTCTGATTTCTATAATCTCTTCTTTCCATTTTGTTTTTCACTCTTCCTTCATTCGTCTTGCAAAACACAAAGCTCCATCAATAACACATATTATTCAAGGTAACATAATAGAAGCAATTCAAGCACAGAGATGAGTTTCATCAGTACCAGCTTCATCTGATCTCTTCAACACCAAAACACGGTCCTTTTTTAACAACTCACCATTTAACCAACCAATCAACGGTCTTAAGTTTAAAACACTTTTTATGTACTTTATCCTTTAACTGCTGGTATAGTTGCATTAGGCAGTATATACTAGTGTAACTTTTTAATTTCCACCAGTTTTAATGTCCCCATGTCTCTTACTGTATACTGTAGTTTCAAATATTTAAAATTAAAAACATATTTTAGCATTCCTACTTATATCTATATAATATATTCATCTCCACTTTTCTCCTTATTTCTGACAGGTGCTGGCATATCCTTTTCTTCAGTTTCCTGACTGTTTTACCCATATAAATGCATGAGCAGTATTCACAGATAACCTACTATGTACCTTATGCAGTATTACAGCCTTAATAAGGAACTATCTTACATGATTTCCATGATACAGGATGTACATAAATGTCTGTATACACACACTGTAATTATAAAAATAAAAAGTACCAAATTTCTTTATCACCTTGCTTCTTATCAACCAGTCATAATTAGTATAATAGAAATACGGGCTGTCTATCTTCCCCTCCATTTCAGGAAGTAGTAGCAAGGACTGAAAGTTCCAAGAAATGAGCAATAGATTCACTACTCCATTGTCTTGTCCATATGGAACATAGGTTCATAGGTAGGCACTAGGCTATCTGCACTGGGGCCTATACAAGCCAAGCCAAAAAGGTACCTTGGCTTTTGCCACCCAAGAAAATTATTTTCCTGTGCCACTGTCGAGCAGAGCCACAGAGGTGATCCCCGGGGTGAATTTCCTATTTCCCATACAATCATCAAGATTTTTCTTGAAGAATGCTAATGAGGAGCTTTGTTTGATATAGATAGGTAGTTTATTCCAGAGTATGGGAAGTCTCTGGGACAGGAATCTATCCCTCCGGCATGTTCTGTTTATTGTGGTGACAAGGTTTAGGTCCCTAGAGCGTGTAGCTCGGAGGGATTGGGATTTCTTTAAGTGGAGCATGTCCAACAGCTCTGGGTTTGACATAGCTTTGTATGTTAGGCAGAGATCACCTCTGAGTCGGCGATATGGGATGGAGTAAAGCTGGAGTTTTTTGAGACGGTCTGCATAGGGCATCTGTTTGAGGCCACTAATCCTCTTTGTGAGGTATTTCTGTGGCCTTTCCAGTTGTTGTAGATGTCTTGTGAGGTACATACCAAAAGGGGCATTGTACTCTATAATGGGTCTAATGAGTGATGAGTAGAGGGGAACAATTACCTCTTTTTTTCTGGATGAGAAACCTTTTGTGATGAGGTGTGCCACATAGAAGGATTTCATGACTACTGTGGTGATGTGATTATCAAAGGAGAGACTACTGTCCACCTGTCTCCCAAGGTCTCTTATCACACTTTCGGTGTTAAGTATACTACTGCCTATGTTGTAGTTCATGGGTACAGAGTTTTTACCAAAGGGGATGACAATGCACTTTTTGGCATTGAGCTTGAGGCCATGGCTTTGACACCAGGAATCTGTCGCAGTGAGGCCCTTTTGTAGGATGTCCACATCGTTAGGAGTTTCCATTATGGCTCTTAGTTTGCAGTCATCTGCGAACTTCATTAGCCAAAGACCGTCTGTGTTAGCTTGTACTTCAGAGAAGTAGATACCAAACAGGAGAGGACCCAGGACTGAACCCTGTGGTACTCCACTTGTCACTGGTCTGATGTCGGATTTGGAGTCTGCTACTTTCACAGTGTGGGTTCTGTCAGTGAGCCAGCTGGCAACCCATCTTGTGACATAAGGATTTATACCTAGTTTAGTGAATTTATCTATAATTCCAGAGTGGGGAATGGTGTTGAAAGCCTTGGCAAGATCTAGATAGGCTGTGTGAACCTCCTTACCCTTGTCAACAGCTTTGGTGACTGCTTCAAAAAAGTCTATCTGGTTTAGGAGACATGATCTGCCTTTTACAAACTCGAACTGGGTGGAGTCCAAAGTTTGGAGATTACCAATGTCTTTGTTTATAAGTTTCATGATAATACGTTCCATGGCCTTGCAGACCAGGCTCGTCAGGCTAATGGGGAGGTAGTTCCCAGGTTCCGTGGTGGCTCCCCCCTTGTTGAGTGGGATAACCATCACTGTGCGCCATTCAGCAGGCACAAAGTCTGAGGTGAGGCTATGATTGAACATGGTACTTAGGTGGGATGCCAGTTTGTTCTGTAGTTCATGTAGAACGCAGCCTGGGATGTTGTCTGGTCCCATGGATGCTGTGTTCTTGGTTTTGGAGAGTGTGGTAAGCCATGATTACAGGAACTTTGCATTCTTTTGGTATAGAGATGGGCTCTTTAGGGGGTGAGAGGGGGGTAAAGTTAGCACTGAACCTATCTGCCAGGATGTTGGCAATATCAGTTGGGTCTGTATATTTAGTGCCATTGTGCTGTAACTCAGAGCAGATCTGAGTGTTGCAGTTGAGATTCTTGACATAGCAATAGAATGTTTTGTGGTTGTCTTTAGAATCAGTGGCGATTTTGTTTTCATAACTAGCTTTGGAGGATTTTATCAGGGATCGCAGCTTCTTACTGAGGCTGACCAGGGAGCTCCTCCACTCATGGGATTTTACTTTCTTTTGCAACAGTTTCTTCCTTCTGTTGTACAGTTTGTTTATGTCAGGGGACCACCAGATTGGCTTCCTTTTTTTGGAGGATAGTGTCTTGGTTCTGTCTGGGATAGCACGATCCATGCACTCATGTAAGTGCTTATAAAGTGCAATTGTGTAGGATTCAGTACTCATAACTGTATTGTCCATCTCCATGGGTGTCATGAAGTTCACCCACTTCTGTCTTAAGAAGTATGAAGTTGGTTTTGGAGAAAGTTTTTACCATGGTTTCCTTAATGGGGGTGGGGGCAGAATGTGGATATCTAGGGTAATTAGCTTATGGTTGGATGGAACCAATGAGGCATTGACTTCAGGTGTGGAACACTGGTCACTCATGTTGGTAATGACTAGATCTAGGATATTGTTGGCCTTGGTGGGGTGTGGATAAGTTGATCCAGGGCTTTGGAGTTTATGAATTCCAGAAAGCGTTGAATGAAGGAGTTGTTACATGAATAGTTTTCTCAGTTATTGGTGGGGTAGTTGAAATCATCCATTATTAGGGTGTTTGGTTGAACCCTAATATTTTCCAGTACATCAAGAAAAGAGGGGTGGGAATCCTGGGACATGGTGGGTGATCTGTAGCAAGCTACAATTTGGATTTTAGTTTTGCCCAGAGTTAGTTGCACTTGGATAAACTGCATTATGCTGAGCAACTAGCCTGGAGGTGTGGATATCCTTAATGAATATGGACACACCTCCGCCTTTGGTGTTCTGGTCCAGGTTACATGGCTGAAAAATGTGGTATGAGTTATAGCCTGGTAGTGCAAGGGTGCTCTCTGGAGCTGTGAACCAGGTCTCAGTCACTGCACAGATATCGATGTTTCCATTTTAAGGAGTGCCTCGAGTGAGTGCATTTTGAGATTTAGACTTCTAGCATTGAGTAGCATCACCCTCAGTTTTTGCTTGCCTTTTCCTGTTATGGTGGTGAATTTGTCATTTGAACCTTGCCTAGAAAAGGCATTATAGGGGCAGCAAGAACCTTAGCCAGTATCTGGAATCCCAGGGGTGACAGGTGCAGGCCATCTCTGGCAAAGCATTGTGGTCTGTTGACCATGTCATCCCAGGCAGACAGATACTGGATCCCTTTAGAATGGCACCAGAAGCTTAGCCAATTGTTGAAGTCAATCATTTTGTCCTTGTACTGCGGCATCATTCTGGGTGATGGCAGAATGGTACTCAGGGCTAGGGTCATACCTGCCTGGGCTACAAGATCAGGGAGCTCTTCCATGTTTCTTTTCATGTAGTCCAGGGAGGTACATCTCAGGTCGTTCACACCAACATGGACAATGACAGAGTCATATTTGTACTTGTTATGGAGTGACCTGAGTGCGTGGGTTATGTGGCGGATCCTGGCACCCGACAGGCAGCTGACAGTAGCCTTCTCCTTGTTTAGCCTGGTGAGTGGGACGTCAGTGTACCTGACTATAGAGTCACCTATGGCTAGTGTGCTGGGTACATTGTTTTGCCTTATTGGCTGTGGTTGAGTGGCACACTGAGTCTGCGGGCTATGTGTCATTTGGGTTGTGTTGGGGGATGGAGGCTGCTTGTGTTTCTGCTTTGGAGGTCTCTGTTGCTTAGACAGTTTATTATTGAGAGCCTCTGCAAATGTTTTTGTGTTACTATGTGTGGATTTTGGTGGTGTAGATTTAGTGAGACTATGTGATGAGTGTGGTGTGGTGCAAGTGTTTACCTTCTCCTCTTGACTGTCAAGTTCAGTCTTGATTGGAGAGAGCTTTACCTCCAGTTTGGCTAGATAAGTGCATCTCTCACAGGTTGTAGTGTTGGGTGGTAGGAGGAGAAGGTTGTATGTGTACATAAGGCAATTTCTACATTGCCCCAAGATGCCCAGATTCATCAGATAGACAGGAGAGAACACTGGGAGCTGACCCTTGGACATGCCTGAATAAAAAACTATTTTCCTCTAGATAAGTGAGGAAAGTGAGTACAAGAGCTGTTTTTCTCTAAGCAAGTGAGAAAAGTAAGTACCAAAACTGTTTTCCTCTAGGTAATGAGGAAGGTTGAGTGCTGTAGTAATTAGTAGCTTATTTAGTGCTTACAAGTTCTAAACAAGTGCTGATCACGAATAAGCAAATTCAAGTGCTAAAACTAAGAATATGTATCTGGACTAAACTAGTTATAGGAAAGGGGGGAAACAAGTGCAAATGCGGGCTTTTAAATTAGAAAGTTGAGAGATGGAAAAACTGCCCAAATGGCCAATAACTACAATTTCTGGGCCAGAACCACTCCTTATGTGGTAGATAGGTTACCTAGTGCTTACTGCTCCCACTGATAAGCTAGAAGGCTTCCCTCCAACACAGAAAGCTTGAGGGGGGGGCTCATAAGCTTACATACAGTCCTGGATACAGCAAATCTGAATCTGGACTACACTAGTTACAGGAAAGGTATATATATATATATATATATATATATATATATATATATATATATATATATATACACAGAAAAGTAGCTAAAACGGCAGTAAAAACAATTCAAATGCAGTGCAAGCTAGCATACTTGAGTATGTAGCAATGTTAGACCAAACAGTTTAAAAAATGCAATTAAATTAAAAATGACTAAAAACATAAAAATAAATGCAGAAGGAGTCTCTTAGGTAGAATGAGGTAAGGAGAGTGGGGAGTGTCCCAGATCAAATCTACAGTGGGGATGGGTAACTGCAAAAGCCTCCAAATTTAAACAAGATATGGTCATCTATTTCATAATATTTATAACCCTTGCTCAAAACTCCATGTTTTGTATCATTCAGATTATCATGTAATCTGATCTGTAGTTACTCTTGAACAAAGCAGAAACTGAGACCTTGTAATAATGAATAATATATGCCTGGGGGGCATACTCTGTCCTGTTAAAGACATTCATATTTACTTATTTCCTAAAGATACAGGAATCCTCAGCCTCATTTATTTTTCCATTCACCAGTTCAACATCTAAGTAGTGATTTTTTTTCTCAGTTACAACTCATTGTAAATCATAACTTGATCATGGTGTTGCTCAAATGTTTCCCAAAGTGTTCCAGTGGCCTTGCCTTTTCCTAGCCACAACAACAATATATCATTAATATAGCAATGATAATATGGTATATATGACATGCTGCTGGTATACATAAATCAGTTCTGGGCTAATGACCCCAGGGAGCCCTTTAAACCTTGTTACATTTCCCAATGTCAGAATCAAACTCTGTACCTTGTGTCTGTGAGGTAAATAACTTAACCATTATGCTGACCTCCTACCCCTGTCATAAAGCAATTTTGTGCTTTTTATCACTTGTTTAGCTTAACAGTATTGTAACTTAATTTGTAAGCATGCATTTCTCCACCTTTTCTATTGTTAGTATGTTGTTTAGAGCACTCATTTCTTATAAATATATACTGGGGTGTTCATGTTATATAGGACCTTTTCTCCCTGTACCTGTTTTGACCTGTTTTGAAACTAAATCTCATCTAAAACATTTTCTAAATCAAAAATAATCAGTAATGCATATATTACAATATTAATAGTTGTGTCATGTACCTATACAGAAAACGAGTCTACTTTATATTTAGTAATGCTTTAAGAGTTGATATCAGTCAGTCACTATGAACGGTTCAATGGAAAAAAGTATACTACAAAACACATATTTATGTCTTTGCAAATTGTTCTACTACATAAGGGGGATGGGAAAAGGGAAAGAAGATGACATTAGAGCAAGTTGATAACGAGTACAACTTCTTTGGAATGAGGATACTCATTTATGTGATTTGTGTGTTATTATATATTCATAATAAGGAATGTATTTATATATATGTATGTAAACTACAATTAGTTATGCATTTCATTATGTTCATAATATTTAGAGCTATAAATATCATTCAATATATACTAGTTTACTTCTGTTTGGTTTGAAATGAATAAAGGAGGGGAAAGGATTTATTCAATATTCAGACACTCATATAATAAGAATTAAAACTCACAAAATTTGAAAAGTATAGATCATAATCTCAATTATAACACGGATAAAACTTCAATTGGTATTATTATTGTGATTGTTTTTTCCTCATACACTCATTATATATCTGAGAAAAGGTAAACATACACTGAGATTAAAGAAAGAAAGGGAAAAGAGGGGAGAAGGGGAAATAAAAAAGTCGAAAAGAAGAGAAGGGGAAAAGGAGAAAAAAATGGGGAAAGAAAAAAAGGAAAAAATTAATTAAAAAAATGTAAAAGCTAACATGAATTAATTAAAAAGCTAAAAGATTAAAATATTTAAGAAAGGCTGATATATTCTTATAATCTTAAAGGTCTCTAATAATATAAGAATGGAGCATAAAGAAATCTGTCTATCAAATATGAGGGTTAATCTGATAGATATTTTTTTTTTGCCTATCAGATTAGGAATGTATATCATTCCATGTGTGATGAGGGGAATGTTGCAATTTAGGATTATATTAATTAAAATAATTTTACTTAACTCATTTTTACTTTTTTATTATGGCCTGAAATGAACATCAATATAAAGGTATTACAAAAGAGATTGAATCTATTTATGATACATGAAATGAGGATAAACTTGATCCAAATACAATGCTATGAAATATACTTGAACATCACTATAAATATTAGTAAGCATGAAACTCAACAAGAAGTATGGACTTAACACTACTGTCTTTGAACACAAATGGTTTAAATAACCCAAAGAAAATATCAAATCTACTAAAATATTTAAAATTAAACAAACACAAGTAATATTTCTTCAAGAGACTCACTTTAAATCTGATGAAAAACATATATGGAATCCAAATGAGTATTTAACAATATCACACTCATCATACAAAACCAAAACTAGAGGAGTTAGGATATTATGGAGAAAAAATATTATTAATCCCCAAATTCTTTACACCTATGAAGATAAAGAGGGACTTATAACACTTGTTATAATAAAATTCAATAATAGAATTTGGACATTAGTGAACCTTTATTGGTTTCCAGGAATAGGAAAAGGTACGATAAGGAAACATCTAGACTTTATTAGTAAAACATATAAAGGTAGCTTGATAATAGGTGGTGATTTTAATTGCATTCTTGATAATTCTGAGACCACCAATAAAAGAAATGTACGTATAACCCCTATAGCAAAACTTCTCAAAAAATGGATTGAAAATCATAATTTAATAGACACATTGAAATTTAAAGAGAGTAACTCATTGTTATTTTCGCATCAGGATCATAGATTTACAACTCAAACAAGAATAGATAAAATCTTTGTCACACAAGACCTTGATGCGAAAATAGTTTTTCAATAATACCATGTTCACTATCAGATCATAGAGCAATTCTTATTAAGATTCAAACAAATTTCAAGAAGTTAATACAAATTACAAGAATTCCAGCATACATTACGAAACTAAAAGAATTTAAACCTTGGCTACTTACAGAACTAAAATTCTTCTTAGACACTAATTCTACTACTGAACAACATAGTTATGATATGGGACACTTTAAAAGCTTATATCTATGGTAAAATTATCACATGGTACAAAAATAAACTAAAAGAATGGGAATCAGAATTACTTAGCATAGAAAATCAAATTACAAAAATAAATAATAATAATTCAACAAATGTACTTACTAATAAGAAGAAAATCAATGAATTACATGAGAAGTTTAATGAAATTTGAACACATAAAACTAATTCAGCACTAGAAAGATTAAAATTAAACTCATATGCTGTCTCTCCTAAACATATGCACAACTTGGTGATAAGAGTCAAAGTACAATCTAAAACAAATAACATTACTACTATCATACATGAAGGAAGGAAGAACAGGAAGGTATCAGACATAAGTGATATACTAGATGCTTTTAAATATAATTTTACTGAGCATTATAAAATGGAAGGAATTCAAACAAAAAACTTTAATTTAGACTTGAAACCTGAATCGATTAATACAATTCCAAAAAAAATAAAACTTGAGCTTCAAAAACAAATTACTCATAAAGAAGTTTTAGAGAAAATTAAAGAAAGCAAAAATAATAAAGCTCCAGGAATGGATGGTATTATAGCTGAAATATACAACATTTTTCCTCCATCCATTATCTCAATCTTCCAAAAAACCTTAATAGAAATATAAACACACAATACCATTCCACCACCTTGGAGAAACTCATTCATTACTCCTATAATAAAAGAAAATAAAGATGCATCAAAATGTAGTTCCTATAGACCAATTTCATTATTCAACAATGATTACAAAATCTTTATGGCTATTTTAGTCAGTAGAATTAAAAAATCTATGATAAAAATTATAAATGAAGATCAAACAGGTTTCATACATAATAGGTGCACCTATGATAATATACAAAGAATATTAACTATTATTGACTATTTAAATAGAGAAAAACAGGAAGCCTTAATAATTGCCTTGGATATAGAGAAAGCTTTTGACTCCTTAAAGTGGGATTTCTTGTTTAAAGTATTAGAACTCTATGAGTTTCCTAGCTCCTTCATTTCATTAATAAAGAACATATATAAAAACAATTTAGCATATGTAAAATTAGGTCATTTTACCTCTTAATCAATAACATTAACAAAAGGTACAAAACAAGGTTGTCCCATGTCTCCCATATTATTTGCATTAGCTATTGAATTATTTGTCATTTCGATATGAAACATTCCCAAAATAGAAGGTATACATTTATATAATCAGCATAATTCAAAAATTATGTTATTTGCAGATGATATACTTCTTACTACAACTACTTCAAAAAATTCATTAAAAGAATTAGACATACAAGTTGAAAAATTTTATTAGATTTCAGGACTGCATCTCAACAAAACAAAATCAAATTTCATGATGTTAAATAAAAAAAATGATTTTCAAATAGATGATAATCAAATAATCGGTAAACAAACTCTCACTTTAAATTATTTAGGTATAACATTAAGTACAACATTAGAAGAAATCTTAAATACAAATTATAGGAAAACCATAGACACAATAAAGACAAATGTAGTAAAATGGAATAAAATATATACATTTGAAGATAGATTGCAAGTAATAAAAATGATATTATTCCCAAAAATCCTATATATAGCACAAGCCATTGCAGTAATACCAGCCAAGCATTTTTTAAAAGAAATAAATAAATTATTATTAAGATTTCTCTGGTATCCTAATAAAAACAGAATAGCTTTTACACACCACACTAGACCCTGGAAACTAGGAGGAATCAATTTTCCAGATCTTGAAACTTATATTAGAGCTTCCATTTTTAAAATAATTATAAATTGGATAGATCAGTGCTACACTTCTAACTGGAAATCTCTTCACACTGTTATTTATTCAAATGAAAATACCATTATAAAAAATGTAATGATAGATAATCATATTAATAAACCATGGCACATCTTATGCACTAGAATTCAATATAATCTAACAAAACCTACTAATCTAAAATACTTAAATGACATGTATAATTCATTTAGAAGATTTGTAATTTCTAATAGAGATATAAAGTTATGGCTAGAACTTTTCTATCCTTTCAATGTAACAAGGAATATCCAAAACAAAATGCATAGGACGGTTTTCATTTCTTGGGAAAAGAAATGATTAATTTGCTGGCAACAATGCATTAATGAACATAAGGTTATGGATAGTCAACATATAATAAAAACATATAACCTTTCTGCATCAGACTGGGTTTTATTACAAAGTGTATTACAATATTCACAAGATCTATGCAGAATAATTAACAATTCTTCTTTTAGAGATAGACCTGCATTTATAACTCATTTATATGAATTAGTATATAATAATCAAAATCGGGAAAACTTAAGATCAAAATTATATAAAATGTTAATAAACTATAGAGTTAAAATCAACCAAAAATTTTGGAATCATATTACAAAAGGACATTCAATAAATTTATCCCTGGAAAATAAAAACAAAATACTAAATTATATTAAATTGATATCCAACATGCAATTTTGGAGAATTTGCACATGGAAATTCCTGCATAGATCTTTTTACACTCCAGATAGATTTAAAAAATGTAGTACTTCTAATAATGTTACATGCTGGAGATGTTTACAAAGCTGTAAAGCAGATTGGATACATGTATTTCATGACTGTATTAAAGTTAAAAAAATTTGGGGAGATGTTAGCAATTTTATATAAGCCATATTTTCAGATACATTTGTAGTAAGCAGGTATTTCATTTTGTTAAATGTTAATGAAAACCTAGAATTAAATAATAGCAATCTTTACTTACTATGGAACATATTAGCAAATGCTAAAAAATGTATCACCAGAAAATGGAAGTCAAATCTGGAACCATCTTTTAAAGAATTTCTGTCACTATTGAAAGAATCTGCATTGATGGAAACCAGAGTAAAAGAACTAAGACTAGCACCAAGACAGTGGAACAAGAATCAATGGGAAAAATATTATATCTTATTGAGACACTAAACTTGAACTTAAACTCTTCATAAGGATGAAAGGAAAAAGGAACAAATGATTTAATTAATTGATATTACTCTGTCTAGATTCGTCAATATAATAATTAATTTTCAGGCCAATTGTAAATATTGTACATAGTTAATAATTCTGTTCTATTTATTAGAAAATGTATTAAGATTATTATACAACGAAATTATTTGAAAAATTAATAAAAATCATTTGAGTAAAAAAAAAAAATCAAAATGAATATATGAGTGGACTACATATGACCAATTAAAGATAAATAGGGATGGTGCAGTGGTACAGCAGTTGCATTGTTGTCTCACAGCAAGAGGTTCTCCAGTTCGATTCTCAGCTGGGGTGCCTTCTGTCTGGAGTCTGCATGTCCTCCTTGCATTCATGTGGGTTTCCTCCGGGTGCTCCGGTTTCCTCCCACATTACAAAGACATGCGTCTGAAATGTCTCTCCCTGGGCCTCCACTGAAAATTGGCTTTGTTCCAAGTCGGACCTTCCCGGTAAACAAAATGATAAATAAATAAATAAATCATGCTAAGACTAAAGTGTTAACAATGCAAAAAAACAAGCTTTGCTGACTGTTTCTATTCAGCCTATCATCATACAGGGAAATCAATATATGATTAGAGTTCCTAAGATGAGTAATCTGGGACTGAATACTGATGAAGAAATGAGATGCACTGGCCAGCTGTTGGCTATTGACAGATCACCTCGTTGACACTTCAAAAACATTGTAAGCACAGAACACTATATCTATAGTGCTGGTCCTCTGATAATCTGTCATGCACTATCATCTTCCACATTGCATTATTAGATACAATCAATACGGGATGTCCACAGGAGATACAGAGTGGGTTTAGCTGTCACATCTTGATATTTACTGGGGTACCATCAGCGGCCCATATTACTCACCTGTTATATATGCGCTGCCTTGCTCTTTGCATAGTATCACCTAAAAGGCATTTCTTTACAGGTATAATATCCTACATGTATTCAGACACAGGTAAAGGCGCTTTTACTACCAATACATGAATATCAGTCTGTTAATTCAGCAAACGACTGCTGCAGATGGAAGAATTAACTGGATATTAACTGATTATTGTAACAATGGTCTTTATACCAGTACATTCCTGCATTATTTTCAGCCTCATAACTAACAGACTGCCAGTTTTTCAAGCATTAAGAAAAAAATGGAGATATTTTATTTAACCAAGCTTTTCATCTGTATTATCTAGGTCTGCACTTATTGACAACATATTTGAAATGCCAGTGATTTAGTTATGTATGCCATTATTTCTTGGTGATTTTAGTATCTTCAGATTCTGAAAGGTGTGCACTAACAAAAAAAAAAATAGATTTGAATATCCTCTAAGCTCTTTCTTTTCACCTTCATAAAATACTTTTATTAAAGCTGTGATTTAAAATACAACTCCTAACATCCATTTCCACATTTATTGATGAAATTATTTCACACACATAAGGTATTTTTGTTTCTTTGGAATCTTAGGAACATAGGAAAAATTCTAGGCAAGTGATCACAAGTACAATAAGATGGGTAGCCATATAGACCCTTAAGTATTCACACTTAAAAGTTTGTGTCTCTTTTCAATTGAACACGGTTGTATATAACAATCCTGGCATACATTTGTGTCTACCCATCCATTCATAAAGACTAGCCTTAAAGATAGTCAAAATAGCACTTTATAATGGAAATAAAAAGCAAGCAACCATTCCAACAACAGTAGTACTTTGTTTGAAGTATAGTGGAAACTTATTCCATAGGCTGGAGTACACTGACTTAGTGACCTGTCTCTCTAGCGAGTCAAGTTTATTTGTTGGAGTAGATTTAGGTCTCTTTTCTGGGTGTTTATAAAACCACTGGTTTTGCAAAGGAAGAAAAGGTCAAATAGTGCTGGGTCTTTCTTTTTCATATAAATGAAAAAAATTCTGCACTAATTCATTTTCAAATACTGTTGACAACATAAATGCACTTGCAAAATATTCTATTTTTCCCATCAATACTGAATTTACCAACTAAGATTTTTTTTCCAAATGATAATGTATATGTTCTCAGAAGAAAAAGCTTGCTTTATTTCTTCTGTATTTTTTCCCATTCAGTTCTGCTTACATCTTTATTCTCATTTTTTATATCTAACACAGAAATTTCACTCATTGTAAAATATATACCCCCTAGCTTTACTACATTACATAAACCTTTACTTTTCTCTTTATTTAAAGCCATCCCTATCATCTCTAGACATACATGTGTGCAAATTACTTGTGTTATCCAAATGTTGTTTTTTGCAATTATTATAATGTCATCTGCATATGTTAACAGAACTGGAATTCTTAACCCTTCAAGTGTTACATACCCCACTTCCTTCATTTTGCAATTTATTTCACATACTATCATATTCATAACTAATGTAAAGAGTATACAACTCATTGGACATCCCTGTCTTACACCACTATTCATATGTACCTCTTGGCTTAACCAGCCATTTACAAGTATTTTTACTTTATTATTATACACTGACATACATAATTTCCTAACCTTTTCACTTATATTATATTTTTTCATTATTGTCCATAAGACTTCATGTCCAGTTGTGCCAAATGTTTTATTAATGTCTCCTATCATGATTTTTGCTTCTTCTTTTCCATTCATATCATACACAATTTATCTGTCATTAATAATTCTTGACAACCTTTCCCCTTTATACTATATATGCTATCTTCCATAATATTTTTCATTTTAGTTTCAAATCTCTTTTGTATTATTTTCATAAAGATCTTATAATCCTTATTATTCAATACTGTTTCCATGTTTTAATTGTCTTCTATCTCCCGTCTCCCATATGAATTGAAGTATTTCACTACATAATTCTTTATACATAAAACCTTCATTTAACCATTCATTCAAAATCTTTAATAACAATTTTTGCAAATCCCTTGAAATTTTATACATTTCATATCCTATTCCATCTGGGACTGCAGCCAAATCTGTATTTACTTGTTCTAATACTTTATCTAGCTCATTTAAAGAAATCTCCTTTTCCAACTCTTTATTCTCTTTTTCTGTTAACTTTTTTACTTTCCATATTTTTTTCACTACCTTCTATTTTGATTAAGCATTTCTAGTACATATTGTACTACACTATTCATAATTTTTCCACAGTTCTTTATAGCTCTCCTTTTACATGTTTTTATTTCTCTCATTACACTACCATCTCCCTTTAATAATCTGCTTAAGTACACAATGCTTCTCTTTTTCCTTGTAAAAAAATAAATTTGCTTATATAATAATTCTTGTAATTTTTATTGATTTATTTCATATCATTCTTTTTCTTTGCCAATGGGCTTTCTATCATTATGTTTAAAATCTTCTAATGCTTTGTTATATGCTTTTTTTGATTTTCTCTCTCTACTTTTCTCACAGTATATTGCCACTTTAAAAACTTTTTTCTGCATTTTCATTAAATACCATCTACCATTCAGATGAGTTTTTATAAAATGTTCACATAGTAATATGATATTTCCATAACTATGCTACCAGTCTCTTTCCTTCTTTCTTCCATGCATTCTCATTTATCCTTTTTATTCCTTTGCCTGTTTGTATATTCTTTATTTTCTTTTATCTCTAGCCATATTACAATATGATCATAAAATCTGGTTTCAACTACCTCCTCTTCTCCTATAACTAAATCTTTTGATACTATAAAATAATCTATTTCAGTTCTATACATGCCCTTTTGTAAGTCCATGAATTTTTGTCCCAAAGTTTTAACTTACCACATCTTATAACGTCTAACATTTTTCTTATATAATTTTCTTTCATTTTACACTTGCTTCTTAAATCATATTTAAAGCGTCCCATCATTACATTACAGAATTCATATTTATCAGTACATAGTCTACAATCTAATGAAATAAGCTTTCCATTTATTTACAGTTAGTATAAACATATGTTATAATCCTTTATACTTGTTCTTTTCATTTTAAATCTACAATGGTTAATCTCCCCATTTTTCCAAAGTTACATCTAATATCTTCTTCTTCTTTCGGCTGCTCCCATCAGGGGTCACCACAGTGGATCAACTGTTTCCATTTCTTCCTGTCCTCTGCATCTTGCTCTGTCACACCAACCACCTGCATGTCCTCTCTCACCACATCCATAAACCTTATCTTAGGCCTTCCTCTTTTCCTGTTACCTGGCAGCTTCATCCTTAGCATCTTTTTTCCCAATATAGTCTGCATCCCTCCTCAGCACATGTCCAAACCAATGTAATCTTGCCTCTCTGGCTTTGTCTCCAAACCTTCCAACCTGGGCTGACCCTTTAATATACTTATTCCTAATCCTGTCCATCCTCGTCACACCCAGTGCAAATCTTAACATCTTTAACTCTGCCATGTCAAGCTCTGACTCCTGCCTTTTTGTCAATGCCACTGTCTCCAAACCATATAACATAGCTGGTCTCACTACCCTCTTGTAGACCTGCCCTTTCACTCTTACTGGTACCCGTCTGTCACAAATCACTCCTGACACTCTTCTCCATCCACTCCATTCTGCCTGTACTCTCTTCTTCACCTCTCTTCCACACTCACCATTACTTTGAACTGTTGATCCCAAGTACTTAAACTCATCCACCTTCACCACCTCTACTCCCTGCATACTCACCATTCCTCTATCCTCCCTCTCATTCACACACATATATTCTGTCTTAGTCCTGCTTTACTGTATTTCTATATAATACAGCTATTCCAGAACATTTCTCATTATCCCAAGTTCCAGATTATATTTCCTCCCCACAGTTTCTCTTTCATTTGTTAAAATTTTGTGTCTTCCAATATAATTATATCTACATCACATGTACACCACTCCAAAATTCATATTCCTCTTACTATATTTTAATACTATTCACATTTACAGAAAGCACTGTAAAATTTTCATTTTCCCTTTTCCTTAGATTCATGGTTTTATAAGCTCATAGCTAATTACTAGGCTAGCTTTCTTAACAGGCCATTCTAAACCTTAACCAATTTCCTTACCAAAGGTGAAAATCAATGACTCTACTTTGTGTTTGTAAATCAAACACATTAACCATTATATTAAGTCCCATTTAGCTATAGATATTCTTTTCCATTCATTCCTTTCTTTTTCTTTAGTACTCACTCCATTAAATTTTCTTTTTCTGTCTTTTACCCATTTTGCCGATATTTTTTTTCCTTTTTCTATCTCCCAGTTTATGTCTTCTTTGTCACTTATTTCAGAACCTTCTTTCATATCCTGTTTATTTTTTCTCATCAAATGTTTCTTCTATTTTACTATTTTCTAAAATTTCTTTTCTTTGCTAATGTTCTTCTCTTTCTTTTTATGTTCCTTGCTATTATTTTCAATTTTACAATTCATCTACAAATGTCCAATTGTGTTACATTTATAATATTTCAATTCATTTTTTTTGCATCATGACCCATTTCCCCACAAATATAACATTTTCTTTTGTCACAGTTACATATCAAATGTCCTTTTTTTCCACATAAAAGATGTTTTGGGTTATCCCCTGTATTTTACAACACCCCTATTCCCCTCCATATTTATCATGTTTGGTATATGTATAATTTTTTTCTCTTTCTATTTTTAACACAATATTACAATCTCAGCCACCAGTCCACAAGTCTGCTTTGTCATAAATTTTGCAATGTCCAGTCTCAAATATAATGTCACAAAAATATCTCTTTGTTAATAAGAATACATGCTCTTATTATGTGCTTTTACATCCAACATAGCAATTAAATTGTGCCACACTTCATACCTGTCCATTTCTTTGAATTCTTTACTTGAATCCTTACCACGTACTTCCATTTTTCATTTTCTTTTGCCTTCTTTTCTGCTACTCCACTTTTGCCTTCTTTCTCTAAATATGTTTTCTTTTCCATCTCACCACTATTCTTCAGGATTGTCTCTGCATCCTCCCTTTGTATTTTCTCCATAATGTTCCTCCAGGAAACATTTTCTTCATATTCTGGCTCACTCTGCGCCACCATTTCTTTGTAAATCATCCTGCAACCTTCCCAACTGGAGGGATACAATTGTAGATTCACCATTTGCTGATTCACCTCCATCAAACAGGCTTCTTTGAAATATGTCCTAAGAATACTGCACACATTCTCCAGTCTCGATATTTGCTTTCTCCTTCATTCCTTTCACTACTCCATCAGCTCCTTCTCTTTCCATCTGCCTCCCTGTTTCTCTGGGCCACCTCTGCACCTGGAATGGAAACAGGAAGTGCTCCTCCAAAATGGCTCCCACTCACAACAAAAGGAAGATGGAAAGTTTCCTGATGCTGTGTCAATTTTTTCCCTAGTAGTATGAATGCGACCATTAGTCTCCCTTGAAAAGAGGTTACTAGCCTAGTGGGGCTAACCTGCTCCTAGACAGCACTATTATTTTCCAAATCTCCTAGACAGCACTATTATAATGCAGCATAAGACCCTCGATTGTCCGCAAGACAAGTGAAATTTACTTTACCAAGCATGTCCAGAGGTCAGCTTCAGGTGAACTCTCCAGTTCATCTGGTGGAACTGGGCATCCTGAGGCAATGTTACAACTGCCTCATGTATACAGACAACCCTCTCCTCTTACCTCTAGACACAAACACTTGTGAGAGATGCAAATACACAGCCAGACTGGAGGCTAAGCGCTCTCAACCCATGACTGTAACAGACAGTCAAGAGGAGAAGAGACACACTAGCATCACACCACCAGTCACACATGGATCTACAAAACAAGCACAGGCAAAACATACACATAAATACACAAAAACATATTCGGAGGCACTAGGTACCAATCTGAAAAAGAAACAGGGCCCTCCAAAGCAGATAAGCAAGCAACCTGCACCTCCAAACACAAGCCAGAAAACACATAATTCACCTCAGCAGTGTGCCTCACGACAGCCCCTAAGGCAAAACACCATACCCAACACGCTAGTAATAGGAGACTCTATAGTAAGGCACACAGATGTTCCACTCACCAGGCTGAACAAGGAGAAGGTTACTGTCAGCTGCCTGTTGGGTGCTAGGATCCGCCACATAACACAGGCACTTAGGTCAATCCAGAACAAGTACAAGTATGATGCTGTCATTGTACATGTTGGTGTGAATGATCTAAGATGTACCTCCCTGGACTATATGAAAAGAGACATTGAGGAGATCTCTGATCATGTAGCCCAAGCTGGTATGACCCTGACCTTGAGTAGCATACCACCTTCACCTAGAATGATACCACAATACAAAGACAAAATGATCAATTTCAATAATTGGCTAAGCTTCTGGTGTCATTCTAAGGGGATCCAGTGTCTGTCTGCCTGGGATGACATGATAAACAAGCCTCGCTGTTTCACCAGAGATGGTTTACACCTGTCACCCCTAGGCTTTCAAATACTGGCCAAGGCTCTTGCCGTCCCCATAGTGCCTTTTTTAGGCTAGGCTCAAAGGACAAACCAACCACCATAACTAGCACAGGTAACCAAAAACTAAGGGTAATGCTACTCAACGCCAGAAGTCTCAACCTCAAAATGCATGCACTTGAAGCACTCCTCAGTATGGAGAAAATCGATGTTTGTGCAGTGACGGAAACCTGGTTCAAGGCTCCAGAGAGCACCCCAGCACTACCAGGTTACAATTCATATCATACCTTCCGGCCTCAGTTACTGGATCACAGTACAAAGGGCGGAGGTGTATCCATATTCATCAAGGATACCCACATCTCCAGGTTAGTGGCGCAGCATGATGCCCCAGAGATCATTCATGTGCAACTATCAGCAGGCAAAACCACATTTCAAGTCGTAGCCTGTTATAGATCACCCACCATGTCCCAAGATGCTCACTCAGCATTCCTTGAGGCATTGGAAAATATAAAGGTCCTACCCAACACCATCATTTTGGGTGATTTCAACTACCCTGGTATAGACTGGGTGAACTACCAAAGTTCTAACTCCTATGCCCAGCGTTTCTTAGAATTTATAAATTCAAATGCCCTTGAACAACTGGTATGTTCTCCCACTAGAGGGGACAACATATTGGATTTAGTCATCACAAATATGGGCGACCATTGTACCACACCCATTATCACTCCCTCTCTGGTCAGATCAGACCACAAACTGATAACCCTGGGCATCCTCACCCCTCCACCTCCCCCAGTCAAAGAAACCATCATAAAAAACCTTTCCAAAGCAGACTACAAACTACTTGCGTCAGAAGTGGAAAGCTTCACTATTCCCTTGCAGAAGGATAATGATATCCAGGATGCAGAATCCTACACCAAGGCACTTTATATACATTTTCAGGATTGCATGGACTGTGCTATCCCAAATAAAACCAAGACTCCTTCCTCAAGCAAGAAGAAACCAGTCTGGTGGACCCCAGCCATAAGCAAACTATACAATAAAAGGAGAAGACTTATACAAAAAAAGGCCAAATCTCAAGTAGAAAAATCATCCCTGATCAGCATTAGTAAGAAACTGAGGGCCCTCATCAAGTCAACTAAAGCCAATTTCGAAAAGAAAGTTGCCAAGGATGCCAAGGATAACCATAAGGCCTTCTATGGTTATGTCAAAAACCTAAATGGCAATGCTCAGGTCTGTTCTGAGCTAGTACAAAATGGAACAAAATACACTGACTCTTCTGACATTGCCAACATCTTGGCTGACAGGTTCAGTGCAAATCCCCCCCTCCCCCCCACCACCTGCAAGGCCTATTACTATTCCAGGGAATTGTGTAACTCCAATTATTACTGATACGTTGGTTAATAATGCTCTATCTAAAGCTAAAAACACTGCCTCCATGGGACCAGATGGTGTCCCGGGCTGTGTCATACACGAGCTCCAAAATGAATTAACCCTGCATCTGAATACCCTGTTCAGTATCAGCCTCTCGACAGGATATGTGCCCATAGAATGGTGCACAGCAACGGTGGTTCCACTGCACAAGGGTGGGCCCACAACAAACCCTGGGTACTACTGACCAATAAGCCTGACCAGTCTGATCTGTAAGGCAATGGAGCGAATCATTATGGAACTCATAAATGGAGAGATTGGGAACCTCCAAACACTTGACCCCACACAGTTCGGATTCATCAAGGGCAGATCATGCCTCCTGAACCTGGTGGACATCTTTGAGACAGTTACTCAGGCTATAGATAAGGGAAAGGAGGTACACACAGCTTACCTTGACCTTGCTAAAGCATTTGATGCCATTCCCCATTCAGATATTATTGATAAACTCACCAACCTGGGCATAAACCCTTACGTCACAAGATGGATCACAAACTGGCTCTCAGACAGATCCTACAAGGTAAGAGTAGCGGGATCTATGTCCAAATCCAGACCAGTAATGAGCGGTGTGCCTCAGGGCTCTGTCCTGGGGCCCCTCCTGTTTGGCATATACTTCTCAGAAGTACAGGCAAGCACTGAAGGGCTGTGGCTGACCAAGTTTGCGAACGACTGCAAACTGGGTGCTATAATAGAGTCTCCGGCCGACATGGATATCCTCCAGAAGGGCCTTAATGAGACTGATGCATGGTAATAAAGCAAAAAATAAACTAAACAACACCAAAGAGGGTCCTTGTCGGCAGAAACCACACAAATAAATCCTGAACGCGTTTATTAAAATTCCACAGAGCGTTTTCGCCACAGAACACTGTGGCTTCATCAGAGGCAATAAAAAACAGTCAAAACATACTCCGTTTAAATCCTGTAAACCAGGAAATGACATTTTCTTACTTCCTGACTACGACAACAAATTTAAAAACCTTCTTTTACAAACTTGCTAACTTCAAAACAAGAATGTATACAACAGGACCTTAAGCCTTAAAAAATCATTACCAGGAAGTACTAAACAAATGTTAAAATATATGTACATAAAACATATGTTAAAAATGCAGGACCACAACAAACTAATTACTAATAAATGAACTTTTACCTATATATTTTGACAGAGCGAAAGAGGCACAGTATTAACCATATACATGCAATTTAGTATAGGACATACTTCAGTTTTGACTGTTTTTTATTGCCTCTGATGAAGCCACAGTGTTCTGTGGCGAAAACGCTCTGTGGAATTTTAATAAACGCGTTCAGGATTTATTTGTGTGGTTTCTGCCGACAAGGACCCTCTTTGGTGTTGTTTAGACTGATGCATGGTGTCAAAGCCATGGTCTCAAGCTAAATGCTAAAAGATGCGTAGTAATCTCCTTTGGAAAAGACAGAGTACCCACAAACTACCACATAGGAGATAACCCCCTGAAATCTGAAGAAGTAATAAGGGATCTAGGGACCCAAGTAGATAGTCAGCTTTCCTTTGATAACCATGTTGCCATGGTGGTTAGAAAATCCTTCTATGTGACCCATCCGATCATGAAAGGGTTCACATCAAGATCTAAGGATGTAATGGTGCCCCTCTACTCTTCCCTCATCAGACCCATTATTGAGTACAATGCACCAATTGGAATGTACCTGACTAGGCATCTCCAGCAGCTGGAGAGACCACAGAGGTACCTCACTAAGAGGATTACTGGCCTCAAACAGTTGCCCTATGCAACATGATTGAAAAAACTAAGGCTTTTCTCTGGTGCATACCGCCTTCTCAGAGGCGATCTCTGTCTGACATACAGAGCCATGTCCAACCCAGAACTGTTGAACATGCTCCATCTTAGCAAAACCAAATCTACTCGAGCTACATGCTCTAGGGATATAAATCTCAGCACAACAATGAATAGAACATGCTGGAGGGATAGATTCCCTTCACAAAGACCCCCCTTGCTATGGAACAAGGTCCCGATCTACATAAGACAGAGCCCCTCACTATCACTCTTGAAGAGGAACCTTGATGAGTGGATGGGTAACAGAAAGTTCACACCAGGGATCATACCAACGGCTCTACTAGACAGGGGCCAAGGGTACTAGCTGTTAGATCAAGGGCCTAGGGAACTAACCAAAGGGGCAGTGAATACTGCACAACGTGGCTGGGCTAATATATGCCTTCGGGCAGATAGCCCAGTACCTACCTATGAACCTATGAACCTACAAATAAATATTAACAAGGTGCTTTGTCCAGGCTTGTACAGTGAGCTGACAGCACATTTTTAGCCTTTGAAGCATGTATCTGTAATTGCCTAACTAGAATTTTCAAAGATAAATTGCCAAAATCATATAAATACATTGCTGTATGGGTTCATATGAACATGTTGTTTTAGTCACTATCTTATAAGTACCAAAAAGCCTCAAGAATGTCCACTGGTCAGAATGAAAGATATGCATATGGTATACAAACATATCTAGCAACAGGATGTATATGCCATGTAGTAAACTTCTTTCTGCAGTCAGTCATACTAAAGAATTGTTGGCGGCTGAGAATACATCTAAAATATATGTTGTTTATTGATCATATTAACAAATATCTACATATTACAGAAAGCATCAGTCTTTGCATAGGACCTCACAAGCATAATGGCCCATTCAGTAATTTACTTCCACAAAGCTGAAGAGCCACAATAGTCAAAAACACACAAATAAATAAATACACATAGAGATACATAATGTATCTTGCACTCATTTCAATGTTTTGTGCTACACTAATATTCCAGCAACACCTTGAGTAGGCATTACTATTTTTTTTTATTTTATTCTATCCCAAAGTGTCCTGATGATGGTAGACATTGATGTAATCTGTTTTATTTTTTTGTTTGTTTTTTTTTGGGGGGGGGGTCTTCTTGTTTCCTGTAATGCACAATGAGCCCTAAATTATGAAATTATCATGCCCTATACCATCATGGAAGCTTTTTGGATTTACTTAGAATAGTTTCTTTTACTTTTAAGTTCTCTAGACAGACTGTCTAAACTTTCTTCCTGTAGCACTCTGGTTTGTGTTGTCATTGCATTTTAAATGCACCGAAATGAGCAGTTACTTCATCTGAAACCGTTACTTAAATTAGATTTTTGGAAAAAATAACAATGAGCATCTCAAGTCAATGGGTTTCTTCACTCTAAGATTACACAATAAATTGGATGGAGCAGTGGTGCAGCAGCGGCATTGGTGCCACACAGCAAGAGGTTCTCTGGTTTGATTCTTGGCTGGGGTGCCTTCTGTGCAAAGTCTGCAAGTCCTCCTTGCATTTGTGTGGGTTTGCTCTGGTTTCGTCCCACGTTTCTAAGACATGCATCTGGAGCATTTCCCCCCAAGCCACTGCTGAAAATTGGCTTTGTTCCAAGTCGGACTTTCCTGGTGAAGAAATGTTAAATAAATGTGCTATTTTGTGATTCCATAGGGAGGAGATTAAGGCTGTTTATACAGATGAAGAGCTGTGAATTCCTAGTGACCCAAAATGTTTATAAATCCAGTGGTTAGGAAAGTGCAAATAGCTACAAATAACTTACTCTGTACTTCCTGTGCCAAAAGAAATTAAGGTGTAACAGATAAAATTATGTAAGAGCCCATAAAATGTAGTTCAGAATAAAGTATAGTGTGTCTATCAGGTTACCCTAATGAAGCTGAATAGCACAAAAATATGAAAGAAGGGAAGAAGGAGCAATTATGTTTATATATATATATATATATATATATATATATATATATATATATATATGTATATATATATATATATATATATATATATATATATATATATATATATATATATATATATATATATATATATATATATATATATATATATATATATATATATATATATATATATATATATATATATATATATATATATATATATATATATATATATATATATATATATATATATCAGCTTAAAGATTATTATGAAGGAAACAGAATAGAGTCTGTGAAAAGAAAATGGTGTGTTTAGTGTTTTTGTCCTTATAGTGCTTTTGGAAGATCAGCACCTATGTTTAGCTTAGAATGTGCCTGTACTGCTGCTGGTATGGGAATGTACTGAAGGGCAATCACATTATTAAACCTCAGTACCATCAGACCAGCACCTGAGAAAAGAGTTTTTTTTATGATACGTTGAGGCACAAATAATAAGAACAGGAAATGCCAGTAGATGGCATTTTCCACGAAAGCTTGGCACATGGCCCTTGTCTGACTCACTACAGATGCAAAGTAAAATAATCCTTAGTAAAGATCCAGGTAATAAACAAGTTAATTTTATTTATAACCAGCAATGTATGAGTACCTGTTACTTGATCCTTAACATTTATGGTGCAAATTCAAAGTAAAAACAACTCCTGTGATTTGACAGCACAAGAAGACAGAGGTAGAACACATTGAGAGCTCTGGGTTTGATACCTCCCGACAAGAAAGCACTGCACCTAGGCACCCTGTGCTATTGTTTAACCAACAGCTGCATCATATTAATTAATTTACTCTGTAACCACAGTTATGTCTGTATGACATCATTTGTCCCATGATGGTTGCATGATGTTCAGATACTGCAAACATGAATAATCAGTTCAGAATCACGTCCCATAACTCCAAGACCCACAAGATCTGGCTGCCCTTCCTGTAATTATCTACATATCACTTTGGGTACAGTAATTAACTACTTTGTACCTTTCTTGTGTGCTCACCTCCAGTATTATTTTAATGAAATGGAATTAAATAAAGCAGGTAGACTCCTCAAAATGCATATCACCTACTTGTGTTTCGCCTTTATTCTCATTACCTAGTTCTTTTTTATGACTTCTCGTAATAACATGTACTAACAACAGGAGGCTGGATTTAATTACCCGTGTTTCAAGCATCTGGGCTCGTAGGTGACAGAAGACAAGGTCCCAGCATCTCCGGCTGGTTGGAGACTGGCACAGTTATGCTTCCTGGTGTTGATTAGTAATGAGATTTTCATTTTAAATTAGTGCTGCCTGAACATCCAAGAACAAACTTGGTGTTCAGTCTCATAGACGTAACTTGTAGAAGCTTGGCAGATTCAAATAATACCATCACAAGTTGGCTTAAGTGTGTAGTAATAATGAAAACTAGAACAGGTTCAGGGAAATGAAACATTCACAGTGGCACTCACCTGATATACTTATTAAGTATGTTATTAATCATGTAGGCTGTGCTGTAAAGTTACTGATATTGTGTCGTATGTTTGATGCCAGCATGTGGAAACTAGAACTCATTGTAATGACTGATCTGCCAGGTGATTACAGCACACTGAAAAAATGCAGATTTAGCTGCAAGACAAGGTAACTATTATTTCACAGTTTATTTAATTTTATTTATGTATTTGTTAGTTTGCTTATTTTAGTTCAGTTTAATTCATTTAAATTCATTAACCAGGTGGATGAATTGGTTAAGGACACTTTTCAATCAGGGATTGGGCTCCGAGGCGAAGCCAAGTACAATAAAAAAAAGGCATAAATGTTACTTACAACAGTTAAAAAGTTAAAATGTTTACATAACAGCAGGTAATGTATTTTATTTTATTTTATTTTTTGAACAGATAGTCCATCTGAGCAACATCCATTTCTAGTGGAGGCCTGGGATGGAAGGACCCTAGAATGAATAATTAAGTACAACAATAGTTGAAAGTTTGTTAGAGCAATAAAATAAAGAAAAAAAATATAAGAACATACAATATTTAAAACAGGTTTGCATTCAATTAACTGTTCATATGTTGGAAGTGTTTCACAGCAACATGCTTGTAAGTTTGCTAGATAAAGACTTCTAATAGGACAAGCATGTTTTTTAGAAATAGTATACCATTACAGAACTGACATAGACCTCTTGTAACAATATTGTTTGTATATACAAATGCTGAACTGTTGTCCTTTATAAATGTAAGCATTAAATCTGTGGCAAGTTACAGCAGAGACACTGTAGTGTAATTTCAACAAGGCATGTTAAGACTTAATACAATTTTTTCAATTCATAGCTAAGATTTCTGTTATATGTGCTTTCCTGTACAGTGTTTTTTTATTTTAAGTCTGTAAATTATTTTACATTATGATTAGTCAATAACAGCATATATCATTTGAAAAATATGCAAACTCAAGCTGCCTCTAGGCTGGCATGCTTTTGCAGTCCATAGAGCTGAAAGTTTCATTTCTCACCATTCAGACGTGCTTTAGCACAAACTGCATTCTCTACAGTCATTTCTGAATGCAAAGGACATCAGTGGCATCAGTTACAACCTACAGTACTGTACCAAACAGAGGTAATCCCTGTATAGCAATCCATTACAACCTACAGCACAGTACCACACAGAAGTAATCCCTGTACAGCAATCCATTACAACCTACAGTACTGTACCACACAGAGGCAGTCCCTGTACGGCAATCCGTTACAACCTACAGTACTGTACCACACCAGATGTAGTCCCTGTACCACAATCCATTACAACCTACAGTACTGTACCACAAAGAGGTAATCCCTGTACGGCAATCCGTTACAACCTACAGCACTGTACCACACAGAGGTAGTCCCTGTACGGCAATCCGTTACAACCTAAAGCACTGTACTACACAGAGGTAGTCCCTGTACATACAATACTGTACCACACAGAGGTAGTCCCTGTACGGCAATCCATTACAACCTACAGTACTGTACCACACAGAGGTAGTCGCTGTACGGCAATCCGTTACAACCTACAGCACTGTACCACACAGAGGTAGTCCCTGTATGGCAATCTGTTACAACCTACAGTACTGTACCACACAGAGGTAGTCCCTGTATGGCAATCCATTACAACCTACAGTACCATACAACACCGAGGTAGTCCCTGTACAGCCATCCGTTACAACCTACAGTACTGTACCACTCAGAGGTAATCCCTATACAGCAATCCGTTACAACCGACAGTACTGTACCACACAGAGGTAGTACCTGTACGGAAATCCATTGCAACCTACAGTAATGTACCACAAGGAGGTAATCCCTGTACAACAATCTGTTGCAACCTACAGTACTGTACCACACAGAGGTAGTCCCGGTATGGCAATCCATTACAACCTACAGTACTGTACAACAAAGAGGTAGTCCCTGTATGTCATTCTTTTATAACCTACAGTACTGTACCATACAGAGGTAGTCCCTGTATAGCAATCCGTAACAACCTACAGTACTGTACCACACAGAGGTAGTCCCTTTACGGCAACCCATTACAACCTACAGCACAGTACCACACCGAGGTAATCCCTGTACAGCAATCCATTACAACCTACAGTACTGTACCACACAGTGGTAGTCCCTGTATGGCAATCCATTACAACCTAAAGTACTGTACCACACAGAGGTAGTCCCTGTACAACAATCCATTACAACCTACAGCACAGTACCACACCGAGGTAATCCCTGTACAGCAATCCGTTACAAACTACAGTACTGTACCACACCAAGTTAACCCCTGTATGGCAATGCGTTACAGTCTACAGTACTGTACCACATAGAGGTAGTCCCTGTATGGCAATCCGTTACAACTTACAGTACTGAACCACACAGAGGTAGTCCCTACATGGCAATCCGTTACAACCTACAGTACTGTACCACACTGAAGTAGTCCCTGTACAGCAATCCATTACAACCTACAGTACAGTACCACACAGAGGTAGTCCCTGTATGGCAATTAACCTACAGTACTGTACAACACAGAGGTAGTCCCTTATGACAAGCCGTTACAACCTACAGTACTGTACCACACAAAGGTAGTCCCTGTACTGCAATCCGTTACAACCTACAGCACTGTACCACACAGAGGTAGTCCCTGTACGGCAATCCATTACAACCTTCAGTACTGTACCACACACAGTTAGTCCCTGTATGGCAATCCATTACAACCTACAGTACAGTACCACACAGAGGAAGTTCCTGTATGGCAATCCATTAAAACCTACAGTACTGTACCACACAGAGGTAGTCCCTGTATAGCAATCTGTTACAACCTACAGCACAGTACCACACCAAGGTAATCCTTGTACAGCAATCCATTACAACCTACAGTACTGTACCACACAGACGTAGTCCTTGTACAGCAATCCATTACAACCTACAGTACTGTACCACACAGAGGTAGTCCCTGCATGGCATTCCATTACAACCTACAGTACTGTACCACACAGAGGTAGTCCCTGTATGGAAATCCGTTACAACCTACAGCACAGTACCACACTGAGGTAATCCCTGTACAGCAATCCGTTACAACCTACAGTACTGTACCACACTGAAGTAGTTCCTGTACAGCAATCCATTACAACCTACAGTACCGTACCACACAGAGGTAGTCCCTGTATGGCAATCCGTTACAACCTACAGTACTGTACCACACAGAGGTAGTCCCTTATGGCAAGCCGTTACAACCTACAGTACTGTACCACACAAAGGTAGTCCCTGTACTGCAATCCGTTACAACCTACAGCACTGTACCACACAGAGGTAGTCCCTGTATGGCAATCCATTACAACCTTCAGTACTGTACCACACAGAGGCAGTCCCTGTATGGCAATCTGTTACAACTTACAGCACAGTACCACACCAAGGTAATCCTTGTACAGCAATCCAATACAACTTACAGTACTGTACCACACAGACGTAGTCCTTGTACAGCAATCCATTACAACCTACAGTACTGTACCACACAGAGGTAGTCCCTGTATGGCAATTAACCTACAGTACTGTACAACACAGAGGTAGTCCCTTATGACAAGCCGTTACAACCTACAGTACTGTACCACAAAGAGGTAATCCCTGTACGGCAATCCGTTACAACCTACAGCACTGTACCACACAGAGGTAGTCCCTGTATGGCAATCCATTACAACCTACAGTACTGTACAACACAGGGGAAGTTCCTTTATGGCAATCCATTAAAACCTACAGTACTGTACGACACAGAGGTAGTCCCTGTATAGCAATCTGTTACAACCTACAGCACAGTACCACACCAAGGTAATCCTTGTAGAGCAATCCATTACAACCTACAGTACTGTACCACACAGACGTAGTCCTTGTACAGCAATCCATTACAACCTACAGTACTGTACCACACAGAGGTAGTCCCTGTATGGAAATCCGTTACAACCTACAGCACAGTACCACACCGAGGTAATCCCTGTACAGCAATCCATTACAACCTACAGTACTGTACCACACCAAAGTAGTCCCTGTAAAGCAATCCATTACAGCCCATAGTACTGTACCACACAGAGGCAGTCCCTGTACGGCAATCCGTTACAACCTACAGTACTGTACCACACAAAGGTAGTCCCTGTACTGCAATCCGTTACAACCTACAGCACTGTACCACACAGAGGTAGTCCCTGTATGGCAATCCATTACAACCTTCAGTACTGTACCACACAGAGGTAGTCCCTGTATGGCAATCCATTACAGCCTACAGTACTGTACCACACAGAGGGAGTCCCTGTACGGCAATCCGTTACAACCTACAGTCTTGTACCACACTGAGGTAGTCCCTGTACAGCAATCCGTAACAACCTACAGTACTGTACTACACAGAGGCAGTCCCTGTACGGCAATCTGTTACAGCCTATAGTACTGTATCACACACAGGTAGTCCCTTACGGCAGTCCGGTACAACCTAAAGTACTGTAACACAAAGAGGTAGTCCCTGTACGGCAATCCATTGCAACCTACAGTACTGTACCACACAGAGGTAGTCACTGTACTTCAATCTGTTACAACCTACATTACTGTACCACACAGAGGTAGTCCCTGTATTGCAATCCATTACAACCTACAGCACTGTACCACAAAGAGGTAGCCCCTGTACAGCAATCCATTACAACCTACAGTACTGTATCACACAGAGGTAATTCCTGTACAGCAATCTGTTACAACCTACAGTACTGTATCACACAGAGGTAGTCCCTGTATGGCAATCTGTTACAGCCTACAGTATTGTACCACACAGAGGTAGTCCCTTATGGCAAGCCGTTACAACCTACAGTACTGTACCACACAGAGGTAGTTCCTGTACTGTAATCCGTTACAACCTACAGCACTGTACCATAAAGAGGTAGCCCTGTATGGCAATCCATTACAACCTTCAGTACTGTACCACACAGAGGGAGTACCTGTACGGCAATCCGTTACAAGCTACAGTACTGTACCACACAGAGGTAGTCCCTGTACAGAAATCCATTACAACCTACAGCACTGTACCACACAGAGGTAGTCCCTGTACGGCAATCCATTACAACCTACAGTACTGTACCACACAGAGGGAGTCCCTGTATGGCACTCCGTTACAACCTACAGTACTGTAACACACTGAAGTAGTCCATGTATAGCAATCTGTAACAACCTACAGTACTGTACCACACAGAGGTAGTCCCTGTACAGCAATCTGCTACAGCCTACAGTACTGTACCCCACAGAGGTAGTCCCTGTACATACAGTACTGAACCACACAGAGGTAGTCCCTGTATGGCAATCCATTACAACTTTCAGTACTGTACCACACAGAGGGAGTCCCTGTATGGCAATCCGTTACAACCTACAGTCTTGTACCACACCAAGGTAGTCCCTGTACAGCAATCCGTAACAACCTACAGTACTGTACTACACAGAGGCAGTCCCTGTACGGCAATCTGTTACAGCCTATAGTACTGTATCACACACAGGTAGTCCCTTACGGCAGTCCATTACAACCTAAAGTACTGTAACACAAAGAGGTAGTCCCTGTACGGCAATCCATTGCAACCTACAGTACTGTACCACACAGAGGTAGTCACTGTACTTCAATCTGTTACAACCTACATTACTGTACCACACAGAGGTAGTCCCTGTATTGCAATCCATTACAACCTACAGCACTGTACCACAAAGAGGTAGCCCCTGTACAGCAATCCATTACAACCTACAGTACTGTACCACACAGAGGTAACTCCTGTACCGCAATCTGTTACAACCTAGAGTACTGTATCACACAGAGGTAGTCCTTGTACAGCAATCTGTTACAGCCTACAGTATTGTACCACACAGAGGTAGTCCCTTATGGCAAGCCGTTACAACCTACAGTACTGTACCACACAGAGGTAGTCCCTGTACTGTAATCTGTTACAACCTACAGCACTGTACTATACAGAGGTAGTCCCTGTACGGCAATCCATTACAACCTTCAGTACTGTACCACATAGAGGTAGTCCCTGTACGGCAATCCGTTACAAGCTACAATACTGTACCGCACAGAGGTAGTCCCTGTACTGTAATCCGTTACAACCTACAGCACTGTACCATACAGAGGTAGTCCCTGTATGGCAATCCATTACAACCTACAGTACTGTACCACACAGAGGTAGTCCCTGTATGGCACTCCGTTACAACCTACAGTACTGTAACACACCGAAGTAGTCCCTGTATAGCAATCCGTAACAACCTACAGTACTGTACCACACAGAGGTAGTCCCTGTACGGCAATCTGCTACAGCCTACAGTACTGTACCCCACAGAGGTAGTCCCTGTATGTACAGTACTTAACAACACAGAGGTAGTCCCTGTACGGAAATTCATTAGTACCTACAGCACTGTACCACACAGAGGTAGTCCCTGTATGGCAATCCGTTACAACCTGCAGTGCTGTACCACACAGAGTTAGTCCCTGTAGGGCAATCCGTTACAACCTACAGTACTGTACCACACAGAGGTAGTCCCTGCATGGCAATCTGTTACAACCTACAGCACTGTACCACACAGAGGTAGTATCTGTATGGCAATCCATTACAACCTACAGTACTTTACCATACAGAGGTAGTCCCTGTACAGCAATCCGTTACAACCTACAGTACTGTACCATACAGAGGTAGTCCCTGTACGGCAATCCATAACAATCTACAGCATTGTACTGCCCGAGGTAGTCCCTGTACAACAATCCTTTACAACCTACAGTACTATACCACACAGCGGTAGTCCCTGTGTGGCAATCCATTGCAACCTATAGTACTGTACCACACAGAGGTAGTCCCTGTATGGCAATCTGTTACAACCTACATTACTGTACCACACAGAGGTCATCCATGTACGGCAATCCATTACAACCTACAGCACTGTAACACACAGAGGTAGTCCCTGCATGGCAATCCATTACAACCTACAGCACTGAACTGCCAGAGGTAGTCCCTGTATGGCAATCTGTTACAACCTACAGCACTGTACCACACAGAGGTAGTTCCTGTATGGCAATCCGTTACAACCTACAGTACTTTACCATACAGAGGTAGTCCCTGTACGGCAATCTATTACAACCTACAGTACTGTACCACACAGAGGTAGTCCCTGTATGCCAATCCATTACAACCTACAGTACTGAACCACACAGAGGTAGTCCCTGTGTGGCAATCCGTTGCAACCTATAGTACTGTACCATACAGAGGTAGTCCCTGTACAGCCATCTGTTACAACCTACATTACTGTACCACACAGAGGTCATCCCTGTACGGAAATCCGTTACAACCTACAGCACTGTACCACATAGAGGTAGTCCCTGTATGGCAATCCATTACAACCTACAGCACTGAACTGCCCGAGGTAATCCCTGTACAGCAATCTGTTACAGTCTACAGCATTGTACTGCCCAGAGGTAGTCCCTGTACTTGTGGTGTATAGCAATCTGCTTAATTTCCATGCTCCTAAATGCTGATTGCAGTCATCTGTTCCTCCTACTGGGTATCCCTAAGACAATGATAACTTTTTTGTTGCCACCTTAAAGACATTTAACTATTTGAGTCCTTTCTGTAGCATTCCAGAATACTAAATGCACATCCGACTTTAGCTTGACAATCTGGTAGGAGGTCCACCTGATAACATTGAATAAGTGACTTTAATTCCAGCGATACATATTTTGCCCGTATGCTTGTCTATAGTTTGTAATGGGCATTCAGAAGTGACATTATTCTGTACTGTGTGCAGTTGTGAGATTTTTCCTAAATTTTATTAGCATTGTGATCACTGTGTACTTCCAAGAATTACAGAGGTTACCCCACTTTTCATTCAGAAGAAATTGAAGAAGTGACACTTCCTTTCTTCCAACCACTGCTGGAATTCTGGGGATTTATTTAGAATTCTAGAGGTCATCACACTCTTTCTAACATTTCCAATATCACAGGTCTGATTTTACAGATTAAGTAATCACTGTCTTTGAGAAATAGGCATATAAGAATACAATTTCTGTGCACTGTGGAAAGTGTGAATGAATTCTAATAAATGCTATTAGTTAGAGCTATTGTGTTGTGTTCCATAAAGTAACAAGTATAAGGTCAGAAACAACAAAAAAAACAATATTCATTCGGCCACATGTATAAAGGTACAAATGCATACAAAAACAACTAAAATTAACTACAACCAATAAATTGCTCCAAATGGACAGAGCTGAAAGCCAAAAAATGGCAAATGTTTATTCTAAACTAGTTAAGAGTTTTTTCTTCCTAGTATAAAATTTCTTCTGAGCCTACACACTATTATAGCTTTTTATATTTTATTTTTCAAAACCATCTTGTACTATACTTATTATGGTATTAAAAAAATAAAAATAAGCTAACACATACAATCTCTTACTTTTAAAGAACTCACTTGCCAAACACAGGACTAAATAACAACTTAAAAATATATGTGTGTGTATATATATATATATATATATATATATATATATATATATATATATAGTTTCACTTCAGTATCTCAAAATACTGAAACACCGAAACTGTAATTGCTGAGACCAGAACGCCGAAGTTTCACTAATCTGAAATACTGAACTGCTCCATAAAAAAAAAAAAAAAAACAATACAGACAACATTTATGCAGGTAGCAAGCCCCATACACCCCCACACCCCCCTACTTAAATATACCAACTCCAAGATCGCACTACAGTGGAGGAAAGGGAAATTTCCCATTCCGTGCCATATGCGGAAGCGCAGAACGAGAGATTTGCCGTGTTCCCACTATTGTGTAATTACAGGAATGGTATATTTTAGTGAGGAATATATAATAATAATAATAATAATAATGGTATATTTTACTGCAGAAACAGTACTTTTCTTTGTTTAAATTGTGTTTTTAGTGCCGCTTCAGTATTTCGAAATACTGAAACTTCAGCGTTTTGGTCTCGGCCATTAGAGCTTCAGTGTTTCTGTATTTCGAGATACTGAAGTGAAACTATATATATATATATATATATATATATATATATATATATATATATATATATATATATATATATATATATATATATATGATTTAAAGGCCTCTAAACTATCCCAAGCTTATTTATCTCTTCTTCCATAAATGGTCAAATAGAGCAGGTCCCTCCTTTTGACAGCTTGGAAACTCGGATGACTTCATCCCTCTCAATTGTTAAGCATATCATACAGTCAATAAAGCTTAAAGTTTTACAAGGCACTTTCTACTTGATAAGGAAATATCTGTTGTGCTCTTCAGTGTCAGCTAGCTACTGCTTCGTGCTATCTCTTTCTCAAACAAGAAATTTTTACTTTTTGTGGTACTAAACAAAATTTCCAGATTCATATATAGTTTTATCTCCAGAAAACATCCTTATTTCTTGTCAGGAAAGACACTCCTGTCCCTCAAAAGTGTCCTATTTATGTCATGAACAATGTTGAAATCCCTAGATTGAGTAATTCTGGTGCTATTCATTTTGCAGATATGCAAAAGGCCCATCACAGTAGGACTGCAGTAATGCCTTGCATGTCAGGTGTAGATCACTTCTCAGCAGTCTGCAGGAAACAAGAGTATAGATACAGGGCTTTGAGGCAGTCTGCATAGGACATGCTGTTTATGCCCTGTATTGTTTTTGTGAGGATCCCCTATGGACATTCCAGATGCTGCGTGTGTTCAGCAGGTACATACTGAAGGAGGCATTTTACTCAATGATGGGCTTGATGAAGGCCAATTACAATGGCACAATTACCTCCTCGGACCTAGATACCATGCCTTTGCTTAGAAGTTGAGCAATATAGAATGATTTCCTTACTGTCTTAGACATATGTTGGTCAAAAGCCAGGTTACTATTTACATTCATACCCAAATTCCTGACTACTGGTTCTACTCTTAGGAGTGTGTTAATAATGAGGTAATTTTCTAGGGTGGCTAACTTCTCAAAGTTTACAATTATGTATTTCTTGACATTGAATTTTAAGCCATGGCCTTGGTACCTGTTGTTTGTCAGTGTTAGTCATTCCTACAGGATGTTAGTGTCTTGGGGGATTCTATGACTGCTACTAGTTTGTAATTATTAACAAACGTGGGCAGCCACAGGACCTTGACATTGGCCTTGACATCCAAGAAGTAGATGCCAAAAAAGGAGCAGATCCAGCACAGCGTTCAACCAGTGACTGGCCTCTTTGTGGCCCTGTCCTAACTTCCTGGGTCTTATTTGAGAGCCAGCGCCTATCCAGTGCTTAACGAGAAGGTTTATGCCTATATCCATGAGTTTGTTTACAATGCCCAAGTGGGATATTGTATCAAATGACTTAGCCAAGTCAAGGTAGGTTGTATGTACTGTTTTGCCCTCATCTATTGCCTTTGTGACCTTTTCAAAGAAAACCATTATGTTAAGTAGGCATATTCTGCCCTTGATGAAACCAATCTGGGTTGGATCCAGTGTTTGAAGGTTTTCTAAGTCCTTATTAATCATTTCCATGATAATTCTTTCCATGGCTTTGCATATGAGAGTAGTCAGTCTTCTAGGTCTGTAGTTCCAATGGTCCATTGATGGACTGGCCTTATGCAGAGTGATGACTGTTGCAGTTCTCTATTCACATGACACAAAGCCATGGTTAAACAGTGATTCCAGAAGTCCTGATAGGTCATGTTTCATTTTACTTAGGATGCATCCTGGGATATTATCAGTACTGATTGATACACTGTTTTTTGGCCTTTGAATCTGCATCTAGGACCTTCTCACTTGAGATGGTTGGGGGAGGGGTTGTTTGATGGCATTTCCAGGAGGAGACTGAGGAGAGACTGGGAGGTGTAAAACTGGAATTGAATAAGTTGGCCAGCAAGTTTGCTATGTCTTCTGGCTCTGTATAAGTGACACTTTTACAATCAGTTCTGCACACTGCTATGCTGTCTTGGATGTTTGGGCATAGCTAAAGAAAGCTTTGCAGTTGTTCTTTGCCTGGGAAGCTATCTTTACCTCAAATTAGGATTTGCTGGGTTGTTTTATATAGTGTTCTTGAAATATTTTAATTCCCAAAAGAATTTATTACATCTTTATTAAGTTACTATTTGGATAAGTCTTGTTCATGGCTTTTTAATAAAATATAGATCAAATGCGGAGATTTTCAAGGATGTTCACTGTCACCCAAACTGTTCATTCTAGCTGTAGCAGTACTAACATATTTAATAAGGAAATCTTTGTTTCAGGCTTATTGTTGTTCATATAATTTTATAACATTTTATAACCATTCCAAGCTTAAGGTTCATATTTTATCAAATATTTTCTAGAGGAATGTGGACAACTTCAAATTTTACAAGTAATATACAAAAAAAAAAAATACAATTTTGCTCAATCTAGTGGAGTTCTTTGAGAAAATCAACAAGGCCATGAATGAGGGTAAAAAAGTGCAGACTGCCTAGCTTGATCTGGCTAAGGCATTTGACACATTTTCCCACTTGGGTATTGTAGATAAACTCACAAACTTGTGCATAAATCCCTACATAACCATATGGATAGCCAACTGACTCACAGACAGGACACATGTTGTTAGAATAGGAGAATTCAGATCCAGCAATAGGCCAGTTACTAGTGGTGTACCATAGAACTCAGTGCTGGGACCAGGCCAGTTACTAGTGGTGTACCACAGAACTCAGTGCTGGGACTGGACCAGTTACTAGTGGTGCACCACAGGGCTAAGTGATGAGATGTCTCCTATTCAGAATATACTGCGCTAAAGTCAAGGCTGATATAGATGGCATTTGGCTGACCAAGTTTGCTGATGTCTGCAAGATAGATAGATAGTAACCTGAACGTTCACCACCATGTGTCCACAGTGATAAGGAAGTCCTTCTATGAGGCACAGCTTATAAGTGAGGTCATGGCATTCAGACCCAAAGAGTTTAGAGTCCCATGATATCTGGCTGTCATCAGACCAATAACTGGTACTTACAATAACTAAAGTGACCTCAAAAAATACAGGGTGTAAACAACATATCCTATGTGGATCACCTAAAAGCCCTTTCCTTTTGGTCTGTCTGCTACAGACCATTAATGAGCGATCTATACCTAACCTACAAAGCATTCTCAAATCTGGTCCAGATGGAACTGTTAGACATTTGTAAAGCAAATAACATGGGCATCACCCAAACCAAAAATCTAAATCTTGATGTGAATCAAACTTGCTGGAGGGACAGGTGTGGGACTCAGAGTTACCCCTTCTCTGGAGTAGGCTACCTATTCACATGAAGCAGAGCCCTTCCTTGACTCTCTTCATATTTTATTTATTTACTATTTCTTTACCAGGCAAGTTCAACTGGGACAAAGACTGTTTTCAGCAGAGGCCCAGAGAGAAACTGTCTAGACACGTCTTTTGAATGTGGGAGGAAACCCACACAGACACAAGCAGGACATGTAGACTCTGCACAGAAGGCAACCCCACTGAGAATCAAACCGGAGATCCTCTTGCTGTGAGGCAACAATGCTAACCACTGCACCACTGTTCTGGCTCTAGTTGTAATATGGATCAATAGATGGGAATCATAAATTCACTCTGGGGTGGCACCTTTGTTCCTTATGGACAAGAATAGCTTGTAAAATACCCAAATGTATAGACACAAACCTAAGCCATCCTCTAGCCCTTAGGTATTGAAATTGTTAGTAAATCCAGGTAATAATGGCTAGGCTTGTAAGGGCTCTTGAGCCATTAACCTAGTAATCTGCTATGAACCTATGAGCCTATGAACAAGAAATGCTCTCTTACATTTCACCAATATTGTGAAGGTAAATTAGTATTCACCATGCTCTTAGATATATCAGAAACATTTGATACTGTGTCAGTCCACAACCTTCTCAATGAACTTGCCTTTGTTGTTCTCTCCCATTCCTCCCTTTCATGTTCTCTCCCATTCCTCCCTTTCATGTTCTCTCCCATTCCTCCCTTTCATGTTCTCTCCCATTCCTCCCTTTCATGTTCTCTCCCATTCCTCCCTTTCATGTTCTCTCCCATTCCTCCCTTTCATGATTCTCTAGTTGTCTATCTGAAAAGCAGGCACCATAGACCCACAAGGATCCCTACTAGGATTCTTTCTTTTTAGCATCTTCTTTAACAAGCTTCATAGCTCAATTCACCTTACTAGCACAGCTGAATAAGCTAAAGATTGAACTTTAACATGCATAGCTCCATCCTTATCCAAACTCCAATATAACATCCAGAACTCTTTCTCTGCAGCTGTATCCTGGCTAAAAAATCACAATCTGCTTTTAATCTTAATCCCAATAAACAAAACTGATGCTCTTTGCCCCAAAACACTACCTTAATAAAAAAAATTAATATAACTTCAGCCAATATTACTAAAATTAAAACAGTAATCTAAAACCAAGCTTCTAGACATAATAAGTGATGTCAATCACAGGTTTGACCAGGATATATATACAGTAGCTGCTATCCTTACTTTACATTACTAGCTCAATTGAGACAAAACAATATGCATAAAATTTTAGGAGGGAACAGTAAAATGGATATAGGTGTTATACAGTAATCTACATTACAAATAGTGGGTATTACATACAGATATTTGTACAAGAATAAGTATTTGGTACAGTGCCAATGTAGACTTTGGGAGTTTCTGAGAGTATAACATACAGTAACCTGTGAGGCAGTGATGCAGTAGAAGGAATCAGTGATTAGTACATTCTAATGTGAGCTTGCCCTAGAAGGATGGAATAGAAGCTTTTGAATTGAGAGTAGGAGATAGGTGTGCTGTATTAGAGTAGAGGAGGAGGTTACAGCAAGGATGTCTGTGTTATGATAGCAGGCAGTATATGTGGACTAAGGTATAATATTTGCTTTGGTAGAATGATATCCTGGGTCTAAGCAGATATGTTTCCAAGCGCTGGCTAAGTGGGACCAAAGAAGGTTTTTAAAGTTAAACTTATTGTCTAAGATCCTGATATCCAGAGGAGGGGTATTCCATATTTTAGCAATAATACTGGAGTAGAGGGAATCACATGAGCTATACCTGCTTTTGGTTATTTCAACTAGTGCTTTGTTGGTGGATCTTAGTAGAAGTTTGTCTGCATAGTGATTTAGTAGGCTTTGTAGGGCTGTTTTTTTAGGGGTGGTATAGGATTTGGTGGGTGGTTGTAAGTTAGTTAAAGGTAAGTAAGTTTGATAATTCTAGCCAGGCTAATTGTTTGAAGGCTAGACAATGATGGGTCCTGAAGGCCGAGTCGGTGGCAAACTTTGCAATTTTGTTGTAGCAGTTTGTTTAAGTCATCTTAATTGTTTAGATTGATTAGTATGGGGGAAGCATAGAGTAATGTAGAAATTTGGTTGGTTCTTGCAATGATGCCTTTACTGTTGTTGGTGAGGTAATTTTTGCATCTGTAATGGGTTCTGAGTTTTTTGTGTACTTTTATTACTGTTTGTGCTATATGCTTGTTAAATTTGATGTTGTGATCTGTGATAACTCTTAGTAGTTTGGTCCGTGAGACTGGTGTAATGGGGGTATTGTTAGAAGAGATCATTTAAAAAGGGGGGAATAGGCTCAATGGCTTTTGTGGGATGAAATAACATTAGCTGTGTTTTTATAGGGTTGAGTATTGCCCATGAGTCAGATAACCAAGATTTGATGGCAGTAAAGGATTCTTGGGTAATTTTCTGCATAGTTGGACAGAAGTGTGCAGAGCAAATTAGGGTGGAGTTGTTGGTGTATTGGACCAGGCTGGCATGGAGAGTGGCTTTGTAGAGGTCATTGGTAAATAAGGTGAAGAGCAGAGGACCAAGGATGGATCCCTGTGGGATACTTACAGTTACTGGGAGAAGAGGAGCTAGGGAATTTTTCCATTTTACAGCTTGCTGATAGTTGGGTAGATAGTCCTTGAATCAAGATATTGTGGTGTTGCTTAGGTTGAGTTTAGAGAGTACAGTTAGGAGTTTGAGATGTGAGACTATATTGAAAGCCTTGGTGTGATCTAGAAAGATAGGGGATAGAAGGTTGCCATTGTTCCATTGGTGATTTATAGTGTTGGTAAAGCTAAGAGGCTGTAGTGGTACTGTGATTAGGACAAAATCTGTGTTGTGTGCTAGCCAGGAGATTGTTAGTTAGGAGATAGTTTAGAACTTAAGAGTGTATGCACTTCTCTAGGATTTGTAGGGGGGAATAAAATGGCAATCAGTCAGTAGTTAGTTCAGTTGAGTTACCTCTTTTTTGAAGTAGAATTATATGTGAAATTTTCCTAAGGGTTGGAATGTATTGTTCTGAGACTGACATATTAATTATAGGGAGAGGAGGTATGAGATGGCTTTTGCTGTGATTTTGAGGTATTCTTCTAGTATTCTATCAGCTGCCAGGGTTGTAGGCTTGAGTTTTGTCAATATGTATAAATTGTGTTGGTTGAGACAAGCTGTAGGTAGAACTAGGAAGAAGCAATTTTGGTCTGTTATTGAGTCATTGAAATTTGGATATGTTGTGAGGAAAATGGTGCTAGTGAGGTTTAGAATGGAATTGATGAAGTATTGGTTAAACTGTGAAATCTTGGGGTTTGAAATTATTTGTCTAATGTATTTGTTGGAGGATGGTTGCTTTTATTAGTTTAACTTGGTGCCTTACTACAAAGGTAGGGAGGTGGTCACAAAGGGAGTCAGGGAGGGAGCCAGAGAAGTGTGATAGAGAAGAATGATTGGTGAGGATGCAATGTAGTGTGGACTCTTTCTTGGATGATTTATCTGTTCTGGTGGAAGTTTGGATAAATTGAGTAAAGCCATGGAGGTTTATGTGGTTAGTGGGGGCAGGTGACCTGATGGAGGATCACTGTATATTACAGTCACCCAGTATAACTGTTTCTTGGTTGAGGGCATGTGATGCACAGTGGATGATGGATTCAACTGTAGCAATGTTATTACCGGGAGGAATGTATGCACTGATGATATTTAGCTGTTTTTTTAATTGACTTTTAGTTTGGCAAATAGAATTTTTTGCATTATTGAGGGTAGGGTGGATGAGAAGGGGAATGTCAATAGTAAGGTTGTTTTTGAAAAGTAGGGCAATACCTCCACTTCTTTTAGATTTTCAGTCTTTTCTGAGTATGCTATAGCCTGGAGGAAGTATTTCACTATCCTTAATTTGTGGTTTGAGTCAGGTGTCTGTAAGAAGAACTGTATCAGGGGGCATAGTGACAGGGTTGCCTGTAGTTCTGCTGTTTTGTTAAGTATACTTCTTATGTTAATATTAAGAATTAGGAGGTTTGTTTGGTTTTCTGTGGTAGTTTATAATATCTGTTGTTTAATTGGTCATGGTGTTGGGGTTGTTTTTGGGGCCAGGACTTGGGTGCACATCTCCACTGAATATGAGTTCTGATGCTATATGAATGCTAGCCAATAGGTATTTAGATATGCATTTGTCATATTGTAGGGAGATGTGGACCTTGGTTTGGTACTGGGGAACTATGAATGTCGTCATATCTAGGTTAGAAGAATTGTAAATTGATGGTGAGATAATTAGTAAGGATGGCTTACACTGTGGAGGGGTTGGGTAAGAGGGATATTGTCTTATTGATTTGGGGTTAATGTTTTGATGGTAGGGGTAATGTGTGCTGCATTTAAGAGGGTTATGACTAGTAAACCTTGCAGGGGTAGCATTTTGTGCTTTAGGGAGGAGAGGGTTGTCATGGTAGGAGAGGTAGGTGGGTAGGAGAGTGGATATGATATGTTAACTATGTTATGCTAGCTGTGGTTGTAGTAGTTAGAGAATAGCTAGGGTGCAGTTGAGATTTAAGGAGGTTATAGGAAATTAGTGTTTTTTCTGTGTGTGTGATAGCAGTGGTGGGTGTGTCAGAGAGGTTGTGGCCTGATTGGTTGGTTGAGCTAAGTGGCGTGGATTACTAACTATAAAGGACAAGGTAGTGAGGGTGTGTGGGAATGGGGTAGGGTAAGAGAGCAGACTGATCCTGAGTGTTGCGAGAGTGAATGGAGTGGGACTGGGCCAAAGATGTCATGCTGCTGACTGCATAAGAAAAAACAATCAAAAAGGTAAATTTCTTCAGGGGAATGCCTTAAAATTATATCTAGCAGCTAACTTTATTAATTACCTTCCCAACAGGTAGTTGGTGACTGGTGCAGGAAGCAATAATGGTTAGGGAAAACAGCTGTTTTGCAGTATTGACCCAAACTATAAGGCAAGTAGAAGTGTGTGGACTAGATAGCTACTTTACCAGGAATCAATATGAAAAGTTCATTAGAGCTCTCAATGGGTCTGCAGAACTAAAAAGACAGAGTGTAAGGGTGAATGGATGGGATACTAGCAGATATTATTCCAAGCTAAGCTATAGATACAAGAAGATAGCAAGGGGGGAGGGTTTTCAGAAGTCAGAATGCAGGGGTGAAAGTAGGGTCTACTAACAAGTATTACTCCAAGCTATAGGTTAAATAATTTAGTAAGGGGAGGTGATATATCACCTCGGTGATGTGCAGGTAGCCTATCTTATGAAAAAATAGGTACAGTTAACTGTGAGAGAGTATAACATACATTTACAGTGAATGCTGTACAGAATACTGGGGTATACAGTGCAGTGATAGGGCATTCAGTGGCTTCAAGCTGGATGACTAGCAGTGTCATTTCTTGTCTCAGGGCTCAAAACCTGGGGAAACAATGATGGAATAAAGTGAGGGAGACAGTAATGAGAATATACAGTAATGTCATGAGAGGTAAACTTGGAGAGACGGAGACAGGAGAAAGGGCAGGTGTGTGAGTGAACAGGACAGAGCAGGTTGGAGAGAGATGTAGAAGGAAGATCTGGAGTGAGAGAATAAAAGGTAAAGCAGTGTATTACAAATCAAAAATCATAAACTAGCACACGTTATCTTAAACAGAACAAAGACATCCACATACAGTTTGTATCACAGGGAAAAATGCATTCACAGGAAGTTCTATTCTCTATTGTTTTGTTCATTTACCACAATTTCCATTTCTTAATCAGTATTCTGTTACATCTAAAAGAAAGGTATGCAATAAAGAGGCAAAAATATAGGCATCGCAGATTTAAGGTTCTGTTTCAGAATTAAGCAAGCAGCAGTATATTAACAACTACAATAAGTCTGAGTGTGAACTACACTACTAGGACAGCTCCCAAATTTTAAGACATTACTTAAGCAAAATCTCAACCAGTTTTCATTATACTCCTGTTTCTCACCTGTTTGAGGATCTTCTCACCCCAAACTGCTCCAAGGCCTACCTTTGCACATACCATAAGTATTTAAACTCTCCTCTTTCCCTTCAACTTTAACTCCTCTAAATAGCTCAAACTTATAACTAAATCTAGGCTATTGCCTTTAGTCACTCTGTTAATCTAAATTTTCTTTCTATTACCCATCTCTCTTACATTTAACTAAGATGTCATAAAACAAGAATCTGACGATTTATTTTCTTCTCCTCCTTATCCATCATATACTATTCTAATGCAATCATCTCTCAATTCTATGCTCAC